>NW_027636577.1:0-34307 GCF_947650265.1 Symphodus melops | reverse complement strand
AGACTCAGAGGGCAGAACAAACACCTAGCTGTGGGAGTGTCACCCACCTGGGGGAGGGGCTACTGCCCTTTGTGATGTCATGAAGGGAAACTCGTCATCATGAGCCAGCAGCAGTGAAGTGTTCTCGGTCTTAAGGTGCCATCGTAATGCATGGGGGTCCTCTGCAGGGCCAAATCTGGGAACCCCTGTCCTAAGCTAATATCCAAGGTGTACCGGGCCGGTCAAATAGACCCGTAATTTGTGAAACACGGCACAGGGTCAGAACTCCCAACTGAAACAGATCCATTCTTCTAAAATCAGAAAAACAAGCTCTACTTACATCCGATTTGTTGGAATGATCCTCCATATCAGAGTCGTTGGGGTCCACCAGTCCCTGGAATGGCGGGAGTGTGGAAACCTTCCTGCGTTCTGTCTCCTCCCCTTCTGGTCTCGATTTACTCGTTCGGATCTGCGATCTATCCTTCAAGAGTTTCTTATCCGAAAGCTGAGCGTCAGATATCGGCTTCCCTGATGAATCCACAAATCCCTTTTTACGTTTTTTGGTCACATGATCGTCGGCGTCTGTCGACAGACGCTTGTTGAGCCCTGACCCGTGGGTCATCCCTTCAGTCCGGTGCTCCTTGGACAGAGACTTGGGTTCCTTGAAGCCCATCTTAGGGTTGATGTCTCTCAGTGGCTGGTTCTCTTTGGGTTTCCTGGAAGGTTCTTTGGGGGCTTTGCTGGAATCCCAGCCAGAGTCTCTGAAGGCACTTTTGGGCTCTTTCAAGTCTTTTGGAGGCTTTTCTTTGTGGTCCTTGGATGGTTTGTGGAGTTTGGAGAAGCTGCTGCTGTTGGTGCTGGTGGTGGTCGTGGCGGTGGTGAGAAGGGCGGGGCCACCTCCTTTGGAACCATCCTGTGGATTGAAGGATAGAAAAATGAGACACAAGGCTAAAAGATAATCATCAGGTTTGGATGCTTCTTGGCATTTTACATCGTCGCTGACAAACTCCAAGATGGCAGCTGCATGGGAACTTCCTGTTTCTAGAAACTGGTGCACAATTCCTTTTGACATCCTTCAGGTTCTGAATATGTAAAAAGTAGACAAAGATTGTGTGTGCAGGCTTTAGCTAGCTAGCTAACTTTATTAACACATTTACCCCCAAAGATAACAATGCAACCATGTCAGCCTGTTTCTCTGCTGCAGACGAGGTCGATTCTGGCAGACATGACATCTGTGTGCATTTTTCACATGCAGGGCTGGAACAGTGCAGATACAATAAAACTGCAGGAAAATAAAAGTTTCTTCAAATGTTCTGAGGCCCAAAGACGCAGTTTGCGTGAGATTTGAACCCACGGTCGCTGTACACGGAGCACGTGGAATAACCACCAGGCTACATGTGTATGCCTTTTATTTTAGAGATCAGGAAGTGGATAGAGTTGGAAATCTGGTGGACAGGAAGTGACCGGAATGATGGGAAAGGATTGGTACGGTTTGGTCCATTCTTTAGAGAGGGTCTAAAGGGTCTCCTGACCCCCCATGTAGGGAGCAGACTCGGGTGAAGGAGGCCTGAGAAGAGGAGGAGTGAAGGGCGGCGTGGAGAAAAGAGGAAACGCATTCCTCCCGTCTCACCTCCTCAATATTTCATCAGCGCAGTAAAGCCATTAAAGCCGTCTAGACGACAGGGTGTGCAACAACTTCAACCGAGCACCTTTAAAACCTTTTATTTGGTCCATCTGCCCGTGACCTCTGACCTCAGGATGTAAAGCTGCCAGCTCGCTGTGACCTGCAGCTGGTTGCTCCTCCCCCGACATAAACCTGCTTCAGTGGTCTGGAGGGGAAACGCACCAGATCACCGAGGTGTCACTTTTTAAAGACGCTTTCAGCACCGTGACATTAGCAGGTTAGCAGGTGACCCCACTTCACGTAAATCACCGCCGGGACGAGAACGACCACGGCGAGAGGAACGGAGAGCACGCCAAAAGCTGCACACTCCCCCTGAATGCACCGTTACTTTCCAGGAAACAGGACTAATGTCTGCTTTGGCAGCACAGCAGGGGGTCGACCTTCAGGACGTCTGGCACCATCACTGGACCCACCGAGCCAGGAACCTGCATGTCAGGCTCCTCCCCCTACGCTGAGTCATGTTAGTGAGACAGAACTGACTCGTGCATGCACACCTCCTGCAAAGCGTGCACGGGCAGGAAGTGCACGTGAGCGAGGGTCGCAGCCCAGCTCACGGCAGCTTCATGCAGCAGAGCGCTGGGAGGAAACACTCCGGGTGTGTGTGTTCACACCTGCAGGAAGGTTTCAGCTCCCTCAGATGTTTAAAACCCTGAATGAGATCCGGATCAGACCGTCATGGTGAACTGTGTCCGTCTCTCCCGACAGACACAAACATGACTCCACTGTTAGTCACTGTTCACACAGAAACCTGCAGAAGAAGATTTCTCCTCTCAAACAGAGAACTTTTGATTTATTTCAAGTTTATCTGATTCAGTGTAAAACAAGAGCAATAATTCACAGCATATGGGCGAGAGAGGGGGAGAGAGAGAGAGAGAGAGAGAGAGAGAGAGAGACTGAGAGCGAGAGAGAGAGAGGGGGAGAGACTGAGAGCGAGAGAGCGGTAGAGAGAGAGAGAGAGAGAGAGAGGTAGAGAGGGAGAGCAAGCGAGAGAGGGAGAGCGAGCGAGAGAGCGAGAGAGGTAGAGAGAGAGAGAGCGAGAGCGAGCGGTAGAGAGAGAGAGAGGGAGCAGTAGAGAGAGAGAGAGAGAGAGAGAGAGAGAGAGCGAGCGGTAGAGAGAGAGAGAGGGAGAGGGAGAGAGCGAGAGAGAGCTGCTGCTCCAGGAGTAATTCATCACACACGGACTGTTTGGACTGGAAAGTGTTTCCATGTGAAGCGGGCCTCTCCTAACGCGGCTCTTAAATGACACTATTTAAAGAGACTAAAAATAACATAATGGAAACAACATGGCGGCTTATTGACACGCACCACAATGTTTTTATTCTACGCCGCCGCCTCCAGCGTGAACACAGCCGAGTTAAACCCGAGCAGCTGGTACAGCTGAAGGTGGAGGTGTGTGAAAGCCCAGAGTTTAAACACAGGGGAGGAGTCACAGGAGGGGGGGAGGAGTCACAGGAGGGGGGAGGAGTCACAGGAGAGGGGGGGGGGGGGGGGGGGGGGGGAGGACCCTGACCTTTGAGCCGTGGAAGCTCTTGCTCTTCTTTGGGTCGGAGAAGGTGGAGGGGAGCGAGGGCAGCTTCAGGTGCTGACCGAACAGAGAGGTGGATCCTTCCTGCATCACCATCACCTGAGAACACACACACACACACACACACACACACACACACTTTTTTATATCTACAGATGAATTATTTATGATTTATTTTTCAAAATACAATACAATAGATAAAATAATAAAATAAATCTATTTAAAACTATTTCATTTAACTTTTCTGTCTCTGCTCTCTACAGCGTGTAGCGTCGTAGTCCAGAGCACACGGACCAGGATCAGGACTGACCCGAGACCTTCAAGTCTTTAGAGCGATTTAAAGAAGTACAAACGTCACGGCGAGCCGTTTGTATGGTTAGCTTCACGCTGTACAGAGAGACTTTAAACACTCCCCATCACATGAAAGTCATTATATGATGAGTAAAAACATGGAGGTCCCGGCTGAGCTGCTCACCAGACTTTCACACAGAGAGAAAACGTGCGGCACAATCAGCGACCAAAACAAACCACGGAGAAGCACAACAACAACAACAATAATAAATAAAGTCTGGAGCAGCCTGATGAAGCTCACACATCGACAATCGCTCCACTTAACACTTCTAAATGTGAGCTTTAAGGGGGGGGGGGGGGGCACGGGAGTCTTACTTTGGAGTCTTCAGAGCTTCTCTTGTGAGGATCACGTTGCTGTGAAAGACAGAGAGCAGACAGTTAGCATCTCCAACGCTGCAGGAACGCTCCGAGGTCATCAGCTGGAAGAGACCGCCGCCCACCCAGATCTGCACACTGAACACTACGAGGTCACAACGGACTGAAGCTCTGATGTTTAAGTTCAAGACACGAGAGAGAAGCTGAAACTGAACAGATGAACTGATTAAAGAGAACGAGGGGGAGGGGGGGGGGGGGCGTGCAAGGCAAAGTAAATAGAGAGCACTTAGCTAAAGTCATAAAAGCTGCAGACTGCGGGGGGGGGGGGGGGGGATACACTGACAGGGGTGTGTGTGTGTGTGTGTGTGTGTGTGTGTGTGTGTGTGTGTGTGTGTGTGTGTCTCTCTCTCACCCCTCCGGCTTTCAGCAGCTTCCTCCTGAACTCCTCCGTGGGGTTGTTGAAGGTGAGCTTCTCGCAGCGCAGGTGATTGACAGGCGGGTGGCCCTCCAGGTGCAGGAACAGGTCGTAATCAAAGCGAACTTTCTTCGGCTCTTCCTGATAAAAGAGAGAGAGAGAGAGAGAGAGGAAACAGTCAGGGCGTTACCATGACGACGTGCTTGGGCCGAGTGAGGAAGCTGGACCTACCTTGTTCTTGAAGTACACCTCGATGGGCAGGATGAAGCCTGCATAGCCCGACTCCTCCACTTTGTACGGCGGGTCTTTGCACACTGCCACGAAAGACAAAGGAGCCATTAACACAAACGCTTTTATCCAATCAGAGCTCAGCATACAGCTTCAGTCTGTGCGTGCAAACACCAGCACGTGTGTGCGTGCGTGTGTGTGTGTGTGTAGATAGGAGAAAAGTGTTTTTACACAATCTAAAATAAGTAATAATCCATCATCTGACACTTCCTGTTTGAGGGGCTGGTGCTGATCTCAGCCGTCATTGGATGAGAGGCGGGGCTACACCTGGTCACCAGCCAATCACAGGGCTGACATACAGAGACAGACACTCTCACACACCTACAGTTAATTCACAGCAGGTAACATGCAGACTCCAAACAGACAGGGATTCAAACCAGCAACCTCCTCACTGAGAGGCTTTATATACAAAGCAACTGAAGCTAACGCGCTCCTGCAGGAGACGCATCCGTCTCTGTGGAGGGAGTCAGCTGCTCCAGATTTAAAAACACCTTCCTCTTTATGTTCAGGTGAAGACCCCCACATACACACACACACACACACACACACACACACACTCTCAGGGGTCCTTAAAGACAAACAAACTCCAGGTGAGCTCAGGTGTTCCTCCCCTAGAGGCGTGTGTGTTTGTCAGACTCTCTCTCCCCGAGGACGCTGCAGCAAAACCACCAATTAAGTCCAAGAAGAAAAAGTGACGATCCGAGCAAAAGAAGCAAACGGATCATGTCAGAGAGGTCCAACAGAACCCGCGCAAACAGCCGGCGCCAAACTTCAGTGGACTCCAACATGGACCGCTGAGCCAATCAGGGAGCAGAGAGGAAACCTCAGAGGAGCCCCTCGAGTCGTCCTCTGCACTGAACACACATCTCTCTCTGATGTCCTGTCCAGGCCCCGCCCCCCCGCCTCCCCGTTCAGTGATTGATGGCCGGGCTGACAACAGCGAGGTCGACCTCACCGCTGGGGCCGAGCCATCCAGAACCCGAGACCGCTGAGCAAATATTGTGGGTTAGAGTTAATTGTGCAGGAGGGTCAAGTTCAATTACAGCGGGCTAAAAGAGCCCATTCAGCAGCTCGCCATCCAATGAACCCAGGACGACCACGAGGAGAAGAACCGCCTCACGCTCCCCTGACCACGAGGAGAAGAACCGCCTCTCGCTCCCCCGACCACGAGGAGAAGAACCGCCTCACGCTCCCCTGACCACGAGGAGAAGAACCGCCTCTCGCTCCCCTGACCACGAGGAGAAGAACCGCCTCTCGCTCCCCTGACCACGAGGAGAAGAACCGCCTCTCGCTCCCCCGACCACGAGGAGAAGAACCGCCTCACGCTCCCCTGACCACGAGGACAAGAACCGCCTCTCGCTCCCCCGACCACGAGGAGAAGAACCGCCTCACGCTCCCCTGACCACGAGGACAAGAACCGCCTCACGCTCCCCTGACCACGAGGAGAAGAACCGCCTCTCGCTCCCCCGACCACGAGGAGAAGAACCGCCTCACGCTCCCCTGACCACGAGGAGAAGAACCGCCTCTCGCTCCCCCGACCACGAGGAGAAGAACCGCCTCACGCTCCCCCGACCACGAGGAGAAGAACCGCCTCACGCTCCCCCGACCACAAGGACAAGAACCGCCTCACGCTCCCCGACCACGAGGAGAAGAACCGCCTCTCGCTCCCCCGACCACGAGGAGAAGAACCGCCTCACGCTCCCCCGACCACGAGGAGAAGAACCGCCTCTCGCTCCCCCGACCACGAGGAGAAGAACCGCCTCACGCTCCCCCGACCACAAGGACAAGAACCGCCTCACGCTCCCCCGACCACGAGGACAAGAACCGCCTCACGCTCCCCCGACCACGAGGAGAAGAACCGCCTCTCGCTCCCCCGACCACAAGGAGAAGAACCGCCTCACGCTCCCCCGACCACGAGGACAAGAACCGCCTCACGCTCCCCCGACCACGAGGAGAAGAACCGCCTCACGCTCCCCCGACCACGAGGAGAAGAACCGCCTCACGCTCCCCCGACCACGAGGACAAGAACCGCCTCACGCTCCCCCGACCACGAGGAGAAGAACCGCCTCACGCTCCCCCGACCACGAGGAGAAGAACCGCCTCACGCTCCCCCGACCACGAGGAGAAGAACCGCCTCTCGCTCCCCCGACCACGAGGACAAGAACCGCCTCTCGCTCCCCCGACCACGAGGAGAAGAACCGCCTCTCACTCCCCCGACCACAAGGAGAAGAACCGCCTCTCACTCCCCCGACCACAAGGAGAAGAACCGCCTCACGCTCCCCCGACCACGAGGAGAAGAACCGCCTCCCCCGCGACGCGGCGAACACGCGTTTGTGCGTCCTTCTTCCGAGCGTGGAGGAGCGGGCAGACGTGATGTCACGATCAGATGTATTCAGCGCACATGGAGTGAGGCTGATACCGGGTCACTTCAGGGGTTCTGACCTGGCGCGGAAACTTTTCTTTGCCTCTGAGGTCAAACGGTAGACGAGGAAACTCGGGGCTGTGTGACTTGCTCAAGGAGTCGTTGGACACGTGGCTGCAGGAGTCCGGGACTGAACCCTCAACCTCTCCACAGAGTGGACTGAACGGGCCACAGTGATTGGTTCTGGGTGGTTCTGGGAGTCAGCAGCGACAGGAAGCAAAGTAGAAAGTGGGAAAAGTTTCTTCATCGTTCTTTTGCTCATGTTTGTCTTTGTTTGGCTAAAGAGCACTCCAACAGTCAATTGATTATTTATTGTATATTGATTATTGATCATATCTGAAGGCTAACCTTTCTGTCAGCTGTGCTAACTGTGCTAACTGTGCTAACTGTGTTTGTATGTCAGTGAATGTTCAGACAACATCTGTAACTTCTGCAGCTCCTCACATGCTGATCTATTCATTTCGTCTCTACGTGTCCGACTCTGGATCCATGATGATTCCATCACACGGATCCTGTCCGGTTATTCCCGCCTCTCTCCTGCCGCGTTCACAGAGGACGGACGTGAAGCGCTTCAGACGGTGCATGGAGACGAGCGGCGAGCGTGGAGGTTAAGTCCGAGCGGCGTGTGCGGCCGGGGTCAGCGGTTCAGCTCTGAAAAGGTTAACGTCATCTGAAGGAGACGCACAAAGCGAGCGCTGACCTGTGACGGGGAGACTGGCCCGTGGTCAGAGAGGCGTTCAAAGCGGGGGACGGAGCGCGGTTCAAACCCTGGTGCCAATCACAGAACAATGCCGGTCACTGTGGATTTGGCCTCTCTGCAGAGAGCGGGTCGTAATGAGGCCGAGACAAAAGACAACGCCGCTTCACTCCGGCTTGTGCTCCTGCTTCCGCTCATTTACTCTTAATCCGCCGCCGCCGTCCTAATGGACACATCCAGCTCAGCACGTGTGCCGCACAAAACATCTTCAATCCAAAATGTTTTTTTAAAACGACAAACTGAAAAAAAAACTTCTAATTAAATCAGAAACAATAAGACTGATGAAACAGGCTCCGCCCCCGTCGGGTCAAACGTTTTTAACGGGCTCCTCCTCGCCGTCTTAAACTCTCGGCCAACATTCAGCTTCAGCGGGGAAAAAAAGGTTCTGAAGGTCCAACTGGAGCCGTCAGCGTTTAAAACTGACGACGTCTGTTTGTTTCACACACGAGTCGATCGATGCGTCATGTTTGAGGCCGATAACTTTACAGATAAATGTCGATATTCACATTTATATAAACAAAGATTTATAACAAAGAGAAGATGGTCACTCGGCTGAAAAATAAGTGAACATGATGGTGCATCAGCATGTCTGAGATGTAATTAGCTGAGTCGCTGGACACGCCGATATCGACCCCTTAAAAACCCACCGACTTCTTCACAGACCAATAACATCAACTAAAAACAGAAGAAGAAGAAGAGCAGCTGACAAACTCTTTATAAAGAGAGAGGTGACATCACCGAGACGGTTAGCCTCGTGTTAGCGTTCACGTTAGCCTCACGCGCAGCTAGCAGGCGCTCATGTTCGGCTCTCTGCAGAGGAGCTGAAACATCTTTTACATTAAAACATAAAGAAACAGTCCTGAGATGTAAACGGGGGGAAACGGCGTGTTGCTGCAGGAGGTGAGACTGGCCCGGTGGCGGCGCGGCGGCGGTCTCTCTCTCTCTCTCTCACACCGAGCGGTCTAACAATGGCGGGTGGTGATTAGCAGCTCAGTAGGGATGACTGAGCACAGTCCCTTAAAAACAACCTCACACTCCAGTCGTCTCCCTCTGCCCGCGCTAACGACCCCGCGCTAATCAGCTAACAGCAAGAGCCCACAACTCAAACTGGGTCCAGATTAGACCGCCGGGATTAAAGACCAGACTCATTCTTGTCGTGCTGGAAGACGACCCACTGGACCAGAGACTCGCAGGTGTCGAGTCGGGGGGAGGGGGGGTCACCAAAACCAAAACCACAAAGAAAAACAAGAATCTGCAAAAACACCATCTGCACCTCTAGGACTCCACCCACGCAGGTGTGAAGCCCCGCCCCCCTCAGGGGAGCAAACACAGATGGAGAGGTGGCGTCTCTTCCCTCCCCAGAGACGCCACCTGGAGCTGTGGCCCAGTGGTTAGGGACGCCAAGTGGGCAGTCCGGGTTTGAATCTCTCTCTCTGATCAACGGGGTAAAAATGAGACCAGGATCAAAGAATTCAAACACAGGAGCTTCACGGTCTGATCCGTTAACGACTAACACGCCTGTAACCACACACACACAGCTCGCCACGGGCCGAGAAACGCTTCAGCAGCAGCAGCAGCAGCGTCGGTGGCGTTCTGAGAGCGAGAGGCTGCGGCGTCATTAGAGAGTGAAATGTTGCAGCTCTGCTGTGTGGAGGTGCCGTAAATAAAAGACAAATGTTTTACGGGCCGGCTGGCTGAGAAAGGAGTGAAAGAGCTGCCAGCAGACGGCTCCAATAAACCACTTCCTGCTGCCTCCTTTCATTGACCCGCCGTTTACAGCTCACTTCCTGTTCTATGATCCCGTCTGTCCGTGTTCAGCGACACATGCAGGTCTGATCTGCTGACTCAGCGGCCTGCTTCTTCTTCTTCTTTGCATTCATGACAGGAAAAATCAACGGCTGCTCCATGTTTATCACCTCGCCGTGACACGCTCGCCGTGACACGCTCGCCCGTGACACGCTCGCCGTGACACGCTCGCCGTGACACGCTCGCCGTGACACGCTCGCCGTGGTTTCCTGAAAACGAGCAGAGACCGTGTGCGACAGAAATCAGACGGCCTACAGGTACGTTCAGTTAGCTTTAATGCTGCAGAGTGTGTGTGTGTGTGTGTGTGTGTGTGTGTGTGTGTGTGTGTGTGTGTGTGTGTGTGTGTGTGTGTGTGTGTGTGTGTGTGTGTGCGCAGCATGTTCAACAACAGAAGACTGAATATTTCAGTAGCTCTTCTTCTTCTTCTGTCCCTTTAATTTCAGTCCTGAACTTCTGACTCTTGAGTTTCAGGAGAAGAAGAACCTGTCCCCCCCCTCCTGAAGCAGAACCTGTCCCCCCTCCTGAAGCAGAACCTGTCCCCCCTCCTGAAGCAGAACCTGTCCCCCCCCTCCTGAAACAGAACCTGTCCCCCCTCCTGAAGCAGAACCTGTCCCCCCCCTCCTGAAGCAGAACCTGTCCCCCCCTCCTGAAGCAGAACCTGTCCCCCCCCTCCTGAAGCAGAACCTGTCCCCCCCCTCCTGAAACAGAACCTGTCCCCCCTCCTGAAGCAGAACCTGTCCCCCCCCTCCTGAAGCAGAACCTGTCCCCCCCCTCCTGAAGCAGAACCTGTCCCCCCCTCCTGAAGCAGAACCTGTCCCGGGGCCGTCTGCTGCGTCAACGCCGCCTCTTTCAATCTGCTTACAGGCGACTCGTCACGAGGCTCCTCCTCCTCGCCGTCTGTCTGCTCTCTCTCTCTCTCTCTCTCTCTCTACGTTTCTGCACACATGCTTTTAATCTCTCTCTCTGATGATGATGATGAAGATGATGAAGATGATGAAGATGATGATGCCACACACGTGCAGAGGAAGCCTCCTCCGTCTCCTGCTGGATATCAATGCGTGCATCATCGGCGCTCACATTAGCAAAGCCACAGCAAAGAGCGGGAGGAATGCGGCGCAGATTTCCGCCCGGGGATCTGGATGCGGCGTGCAGGTCGCCGCGCTGACTTGACTTATGTGGTATGAGCTCACAAGCCGCAAATTAAGGCCGAGCGCAGGACGCTAAAAGGTTTCATGTGAGTGTTCCTCTGAGCGCAGGAGAGACGGCCAGGGGGCTAACATGCTGGCCCAATCATGTGTGTGTGTGTGTGTGTGTGTGTGTGTGTGTGTGTGTGTGTGTGTGTGTGTGTGTGTGTGTGTGTGTGTGTGTGTGTGTGTGTGTGTGTGTACACTGTAAGGGGCTTACACTGTCGCCAATCTGGCTAACAGAACAGAACGCTCTTTCTTGAAGGAAAGGCGATCCCCCTCCAGCCGGGCCTTTTGTTCTGACTTCAGTCCACCATTATTTTCTGCCTCACACTCGGCGGGGAGGCGTCGACTCCAACGCGTCAGGTCGCTCCGCTGCACGCCGGGTGCTGCGTGTGGAAGATGTTTCTAAGTTGAGCTGCGACAGAGGCCGACCATCCGTCCAATCAGCAGACGTCTCTCTGACCCGTCCACCTCTGCAGCGCTCGGGCTCTTTGGACCTGGAGTGATCTTCATCACGTGCAGATCATGAATCACACTCGTCTCTCGCTCTGACGTCACAAACACACATTATTGATGGGCGGGACGATTGCTGGACTGGTCCAGGACCGGCTCAGTCCCTCAGTCTGTCCTCGTCCTGCACGAGCCTCCGTCTTTAAAAAGCAACAAGACGCCGTTCCTCCGTTATTATAAGCTAAACCGCTCTCTCTCGTTTGAGGGGCCGATCCTCGCCGTCATTGGCTGAGAGGCGGGGCTACACCTTCGACTGGTCACCAGCCAATCACAGCGCTGACGTATAAAGACGGCCACGCCTACAGTCAGTTCAGAGTCAGCAGGTAACGCAGCATGTGTTTGGACTGAAGCACGCCATGCCCTAACTCGAACCCTAACAGGCGGGGATTCAAACCAGCAACCTCCTGACTGAGAGGGGGCAGAGATAACCAATCACAACTGCTCTGACCCGAGGAGCACGGGTCGAGTGTTTGTTAGCCTCCGGTCCTCCAGGCGGGCTGCCCGGGTTCAAATCCCACCTGTGGCTCCTCCCCCCCTCCCTCTCTAATGACGGCTTTAAATACAAGAATGCGAGCTGGACGCCGTCTCCGTGTCTCCGTGTCTTTAAACGGGGACAAATCTCAGTTTGAGGTTGTTTTTTTTTTTTCTTCCTGCAGCAACAAAGAGCAGCTCGTCTCTGCACACGCCACAAATCCCAAAACTCTTTTCACCCAGCTCGCCCATTTCTTCCCCATTATGCCGCCTTCCATCTTTCCATAAAAGTGAGGATCCTGTGAAACATCACCGACACGTCTGAAGAGGAGCCATCTTCAGAGTCCATTAAACGCCAGCCCGGCCTCCAAATGAGGTGCTTAAGCAGCGTGAGCCGCTGCCAAAACAGCACCCCCCTCCACCGCTTCCAAAAGAGCTTCTTTTCTACCTCCGTTTGTTCAGAGCAGCGCTGCCATTAGGCCGTCTCCATGGCGACGCCTCAAACGCTGGCCCGTTAACCGCGCGGCAATAATGGAGCACAGTGGCAGCTTTACTGACTGATTCGTCATTAATCTGAACGTGTGTCTGGCAGCTTCTCTGAGCGGGGTGTGTGTGTGTGTGTGGGAGGACGGCTCGTCACACACGTGTGTGTGTGTGTGCGTGTGTGTGTGTGTGTGTGCGTGTGTGTGTGTGTGAGTGACGCCACGTCGATAAAGAGAGCAGCGTTTCGTGCAATCAGAAAAGCAGCGGACGTGAAGAGGCTGCATCAGCGTGCCACACGAGCCGACCTGTCGTCAAACATGGCCGACAAAACGCGAAACAAACGACGCCTCGGAAATTAAAATCTGCAGGTCGCACTTTCACGACCGCCGCTCCATTTGCCACTCAGTTTAAGAGCTAGCATTAGCACTTAGCAGGAAGTGACTGATTAGCCAAGTAAGTTAGAAACCCGACGATGACACTGTCCGTCTTTACGCTCCTCGGCCGCCGTCTCGCCGCTGCACGCTCAGACCGTCTTCACAGACGCACGAGTCGTTTGTTTTCACCCTTAAATGCAATAATGGAGACCGAGTGGACTTCTGGATAGTTTAAGTTGAAGCATGCTGAACTCCCTGGAGCAGTCTGAACACATCAAACACTCGACTTCTCCTGATGGATTCAGCCCGAACAGATCAGGAAGCACTGGAGCTCGCCGTTCGTCACCGTGTAAAAACACGCAGGCCCCAAAGACTTCACAGAGATCTCATGGCATGTGTCAAAGCAGGAGACTTATTGAAGGTTAACTATTCTCCTGCTGGGCTCCGGGCCCGACTCTCTCGGAGCCTCACGTCACATTCATCAACACACAGCTGGAGTGAGCTACATCTCATCTGGCTCCTTCAGATCAGAATCCCTTCAGGAGGAATCTGAGCTCGCACGGTTCAAGATCTGCAGACAGACGTTTGATTTACTGAAACACAGAGAGAGAAACCTGCTGTGCACTTTCTCACAACTGGAAGTTCATCCATTTTTAAGCTGCTTATTTATCACAGTGATGTCACACAGTAGTCCATCCATCAGCCATGACTACTCACAAGACTTCAAACAAAAACACCTCGAGGCATCGCGGGAAGGCAAAGGTCACATTTTCTGTTTCTAGTCTCTCTACAAACCCCCCAATGATGAGAAAAGATGTTCCCATCATGACATCACAAAGGGCAGTAGCCCCTCCCCCAGGTGGGTGACACTCCCACAGCTAGGTGTTTGTTCTGCCCTCTGAGTCTGCCTTCTCACCGTAAACAATAGGACATGGAGCCAGAAAGCAGCGAGTACACCCGAGCCCTTCCAGAGAGGGGGCGTGGCCAGACACAGCTCATTTACATATTTAAAGCTACAGACACAGAAACAGCCTGTTCTGAGCAGGGCTGAAATAGAGGGGGTTTATAGACATGATCAAATACAGGATCAGAGTGGATTTACAACAACACACTTCACACACATGATGAAGAGGAGGTCATGTGACCTTTAACAAACCTGTGACTCAGACCACCTCTTTAAGTTGAAGAAAGAACCGTCATCCACATCATTCAGATGTGACAACCCCCCCTACAGGCCTCTGCTAACGACAGAATCAAGTCCACATGAATCAAGACCAAGACATACCAGAGACCCCAGACGAGTCAAGACCAAGTCCATAAGTACCCCTGAAAGATCCTAATCTTGTGTGCAGGGGGCGTGTCCCTCCCTGAGACCGCAGCACCAGGCAGGTTGCGGTCGTAACCGGAGGATAATATTAAAAAAATAAAAAATGTTTAAAAAATTGTTTTAATTAAAAACTAAAAAAAATATTTAAAAAAGTCAAACTACAAATGAATTGAAGTTAATTGTTCTTTTAGAAAGAGGCATGTCCTTCTGATCTCTGAGTCCATCAGTGGTGGTCTGGACTGGTCTTGATTTAAAATCCCGAGTCCAGGTCCTGAGACCTTCCAGAAGTCGTCTCCAGGTCGTTCAACACGACGTCTCTTCCATCTCGGCCGTCTTTTAAAACAGCTTACACAAACAAAGGACACAACCTCTCCCTGTTTACATCCGTCCAGGTAGAGACACACCCAGAGCAAACAGCAGCGTGAGGACATCAGGGACCGTCCAGCAACAAACAAGAGGACACAACACTGGAGCCATGCCGAGCGCTGGCTCTATTAAACTCCTGAACCTGAATGAGGTCAAACATCCCGACCCGGAGGAGCTCATTAATTGATCCCTTCCTCTCCAGATGTTGCATCAGGCCTCCTGAGCGCTGCACATGGAGAGCAGACAGTCCTGAAGCGTGCTCGTAAATCAACCCGTAAAGAGCACGACTGCTACAAACACAGCCGGCCGCACCAATCAGGAGTCAGCAGGAGCACGCTGACTGATCCACATCTTTCCCTCATGACGCCGTTTTAAACATGTCCGCTTCACGATGATCCACAGAGCCGCTCCGACATCCAATGAATCGAAAAGGTGGCTAATCTCACCATGAGCTGCCTCCAGCTTGGCAGTGGGATCAATTCAAACAATTCTATTTGTTTATGTTTATTTATTTAACTCTAAATGTAGACTGTGTACGCACAGTAAGGTAAATGTGCAGGTCAGACACCGTGCAGGAGTCAAGAACAAGAAATTACAACAAGATTGGTCCACTACGGCTTTTTAAGATATATATATATTCAAAATCAATATTGTTTGATTTTTGCTTGAATCACATCAGTTTAAAAATCAGGAATGTTGATCAACAACCAAGTGGAGCGAGAAGAAGGAGCTGCAGTGATTCCTGCAGATTTAAACGTTTTAGTGTCACTCTGACTTCAGCAGGCGAGGAGTTTAAAGCACGCTGCTTTGTTAGGAGACACACACACACACACGAGGTGAGTCCTTCTGTCAGACATGGAAGATCAGAAGCAACCTGAGGTGTGAGTCTGCTCTGCAGGGGACATCCATCTTCAGAGGCAGCTCCTACACACCATAAAAAACACACTTTGCTCCATTAAGCTTTATTTCCAATTTCTCTCTTCGATCCTCGGAGACTTCCAGAGAAATGACACATCACCGGTTTAATGAGCCACCGTATCCGAGCTGCACTCTGCAACTGGACCTTAGACACTCTCCACACACACACACACACACACACACACACACACACACACACACACACACACACACACACACACACACACACACACACACACACACACACACACACACACACACACACACACAGGAAACAAAGCTGCTTTGAAGGAGTCGCATCAAACAAAAGGGGCCAGAGACAGCCCAGGTGTCTCACCTCTTTTTGGTTTGGGGAAGCTCTCGTGCAGGTGAAAAACGACCTTCTCCACAAAGTGCTGGATGTTGCTGTGCTCTGGTCCCCTCACAAAGACCATCCAGTCGTGGGTGAAGCCTTCCACTGTGGGTTTCTTTCTGAACTGGGCTCGATGACCAAGTTCTAGTTTCACCTGAACAGCACCCTTTGGGAGAAAACGTGCTTGGGTTACTGATCAATTAAAAAAAAAAAACAGGAAAAATCATGTTTACGAAATGTTCCCAACACACCTGCGAGAACTGGACGTGCTACTTTAAACTGATCATTTGAGCAGAAACATGCATGAGTAATATTAGCATGAATATAACATCACACACTTTTAACAGTTCTCTTAACATTCACATAAAGTGTCAGAACACGGCTGCAGAAAATGCAAGAAACCCCCCAGTAGAAAGTTGGCATGCTCCCCATGTCTGCACGCCACTTTCTGAGGAACATTGTGTGAAAAAGAGGCCGAATTAAAAAACACACTCCAGTCACTCTGACGTGCGCTGATTGGCGAGTGTTTAACGCGACTTGTTGGTCATTAAGAGGACAAATACAAAAAAATAAAAAAAAATCTCAAGTTTTTTTTTAAGTGGGATTTTGAATTGGACCGCTCGTGCAGGAGACGGATCGGCTCGTGCTCGCTCGGTTCGAAAAAAACCACCGACTCCTCTCCGGTGTGGCAAAGCAGAGAAAAAACAATGTATCCAAACGTGGACTCCGATAAAGCGGAATGGCGAGTAAATCCTCGGGCCGGCTACTCACCGAGTTGGCCATCCTGTGGGCCCCGCGTGCCTGTTATTTCATGGAGAAGGAGTTTTAAATGAGAGCAGAGGTGAGTGCAGTTTGCTTATGACGGCGGACATGGTCTCTCCTGGTCTCTCCTGGTCTCCGCAGTCACGCTCAACACTTTCAAAGGCTCACCGGCGGTCAAGAACCCGGATTTAGACGGACAGTTTCCGCCGCACAGTGTCAAAATAAAAGACATTTTAAAGGGGACGTTTTGTGAAAAATCTACTTGGAGTGTTTTCGAACAAATATTTGGGTAACTAGAGATTCTACTGACCCACAACATGTGTAAAAAACACATCCAGTCCTTTGTTTGACAAAGTACAAAACTGTTTCCAATGGGCTCCCCTTGTGATGTCACAGTGGGATTCTGGTGGAGAAAAAAAAACAAAACCTATGGACTCCACCTCCTGTCTAGAGCAAAACTTTGGGGAAGTTTTTTCATTTTTATTCTTGACATGTAGCAGTAAATGGGACTTCAGCTTGTATAGTGCTTTTCGAGTCTTCTGACTCCTCACAGCTCTTTTTACACTGCAGGTCACACCTACACATTCACACACTGATGGTAGAGGCTGCTGCAGAGTGAAGAGTCCATCAGTATGAACTCATCCATCCGTACACATTCACAGGCCACGGACAAAGCAGCAGGAGCAACTTGGAGTTAATTGTGTTGCTCAAGGACACATTGGACATGTAGCTGCAGGAACTGGCGTTATTTAGAAGTATATATATATATATATATATATATATATATATATATATATATTATATTTGTATTGTAATTGTTGGAAAAAGAGAATTTTACTTTGATTAATATCCCAAATAAAATAAATCAATATAAATTTTATTTAGATTTGTGTAAAGATTTTAGATGTACATTTATGAATGGTTGTTTTTGGTCATTTTTGGTTATATTTTAATTTAGTCCTTGAAAGATGTTGCTTGAAGCAATGAGTAAATTGCTAACATTTTTATTGTCTGTGATTTAAATATGCTGAATAAAGAACATAAAAACATCATAATGACTTGTCTTTTATTTTGAAGAAACTTGCTTCTTATCTTTAATAAACTTCCTCCTTATTTCCGCCACCTTAACGACGCTGAGGGACTGAGCGCACGCGCAGCTTGGTGTACCCGCTGTGGCTGCAGACGGAGCACGAGACGAAGGCAGCCTATTAGAAGGCAGCAAATATGCTGTCCTCCAATCAGATGCTCGCCCACTCATGTAATTATGTTGCCTTCACGTCCCGGGGGAAAACCGGCGAATGAAGCGTGCTTCAACAGTTTGTATGAGATGTTCAAAGCTGGTCAGACACAACAAAGTCACGTGACAACAAATCAAACCTTTTTAATATGGTATTTTAAAAAACAAAGACGGCTTTGGGCTTGTGTTTTTCTCTCATCTCGACCCACTTTATATATTATTTAAGGGGGGGGGGGTCCACAGTTCACAACCTATTCACATCTCACAGTTACACATCATTTCAGTCTACATGGTCAGAGAGAATTATTAACTCATGAAATTAAAACTCACTCTTTTTTTTACTGAGCACCGAGTGACAATTTATTGTCTTAAAGAGGACATATTGTCTCCTGTGGTCCAACTGAAACGTCTGTGCTGAGCTTTGGTCCAAATATAACATGAATCAAGCAGCAGAGGAGGTTTGTGACCCTGTAGAAACCAGCTCTCTCTGAGTGTGTCTCTTTAAATACAATGACCCCGCCCCCCTGAGTTTTCCCTGTAGACATCACTTCTCTGTACAGAGAATAAAATTGGCAGACCTGAGCAAAAGTTTTACTCCTTGGCTGGAGGTGGAGTCCATGGGTGGAGATATCATGGGAGGGGATTTTATAACCAGAATCCAACTTGTGATGTCACAAACTGGGAACATTTGAAAGTGAGCATTTTTATGTGTGTTGTAAGACTTAAGTGGACCACAAACTAAGGACTGAATGGATTTATTTTAGATTTTGTGGATCAGGTTGCCCAAATAAATTTTCAAAAACACTTTAAAAGTGGATTTTTTTTTGTAATATGTCCCCTTTAAGACTTATCATAAAGTTTTAGTTGCCAATCTTGCTGATGTCATAAAATCACATATAAAACACCTCCAAATGTTCATCTATAGGCTGAAATATGTAAACGAGAGGACTTCTTCCTCCAACAGAGGTCTTTAAAAAAAGTTTAGTTTTCATCACAAAGACTGCTTTGTAATTCTATGTTTTATATTTTATTATGAATTCTGCTTGCAAGGTGTCCTTGGGTTTTTTTGTTGAAAGGCGCCCATAAATAAAATGTATTATTAAAATATATATTATTGTAAAAATACAACCGGAACGACCAGACCAGGCAGTAATGAGTACGAATATTTGAAACTCAGTCTTGATTGTGATCATGAGGCTTTAGTTTAATATTAACAGTATATCTAGCCTTTAAATTCTTTTAAAATTAGCAAAAAAGCAGGTTATTTTCAGTGGCAAGTCGATCTCTACATTTTTGGTCCTCCAGACGCGCCGTAGTTCGACACTGATGAATAAGAAGCGGAGGAATGAGGTAAAGTTTAGCAACATGCACAACTTTTAAAGTTTTAACTTTTCTCTGTAACATGCTACATGTAGGTAAGTCTTCAGCAGAACTACATACTATAAAACCGTGTTTATTATTGCACGTGCACTTTCTGTTGAGTAGCATTAGCTTTGCGGTGAGTAACTCCTGTGTAAGTTAGCTCTTTTTAGCCGGTTTGGCTAACTTTATTAGCCTGTTTGATATCATAATGATTACTGAGTATGAGTAGATGATGCTAAAACATGAACAGGTGTTTATTACTGTGTCGTTACGTTACTGCTGGGGCCGGGGACGTGACACCTTACGTAGCCAGCATCAGCACCGCAACTAGCTTGAGAGGCCGCCGGATCTCATTGTAAAACCGGTCAATTATCAGTCTCTCGCGACCTGGAGAATAACGGAAGAGTTAAAAAATGTTAGAAAGACAATTATTTAAGAAAGCAGCTGTGACACTTTCATTCGGCATACATTTAACTTCTCAATATGTTTTACCTTTCAGAGTAAGTTGTTGTTTTTGCTCAGACAGGAGCGGCACCGAGTCAGCATCATGACCGCTACTAGCATGGACTACAGGTCGCGCAGCAGCGAACCCCATTAAAAAATCTGCCAACTTTCGCTTTACTTGCTAACTGGAGAGACATTTTATGTCATAAATTTAATATCTGACAAAACAGACATGATGTTTTAATTCGGCGTAAATAAATCTCCAAAAAGATGTGATCATAAAACAAGAAGCTGCCAGATTACACCTCAGTATTAACGCATGATAATATTGATCACACAGCACCAATGATTGTGCTTAGCAGGGACGTAACGATTCACCAAGTTTACAATAAGATACATGATAGTGGGATTACAAAATGAGACAGATGATGAGTGAAGCCGATTCCTTTAGGAGCTTCTGTTCTGTTTGACAGTCTGGTTTGGTCTTTAAATGTTTATTTCTCTCATCACGTGGAGGTGATTGGAGCTTCTTATTGTGCTGTCCATTAAATGCTGCATCATGTTGGTTTGTGATGTTTGTGTAGTTCCCCTACACAGTTCTTCTTGTAATATGGTCACACAGTTTTTGTCTCCTCTCGTCTCTTCTCACCTCTTTTCATTTTCTGTCTTGAAGCCAAAATGTTTCCGCACATCGGATTTAAAAGACGGTGGGGCGTTCTTTACATCCATGTTACTTAGTAATCCTCAAGTATGAAAGCTAAACTTAACAGTTTATAACATATATTGTAAATGTTAAAGAGTGGTGTCCCCCGTGTGTCCCTGCAGGGGGCACTGGAGTTCCCCGTGTGGCCCTGCAGGGGGCGCTGGAGTCCCATGGATGGCGGTCTCCGTGCTGGAAATGCTGTCTCAGGCTAACTTTGAGTCAAGCTAACGACAGGCTGCTAACTCTGAGTCAAGCTAATGGCAGGCTGCTAACTTTGAGTCAAGCTAACGACAGGCTGCTAACTTTGAGTCAAGCTAACGACAGGCTGCTAACTTTGAGTCAAGCTAACGACAGGCTGAAAGCTGAGGCGGGTTTTAAGCCTCCTGATGAACCGTTACACGGCGCCCACCTGTCAATCAGCTCAGCTACACGCCTTATTGTGAATAACTCTGATCCTTCATCCAATCAAAACTGCTGAGTCATCAAAACATTCCCCCCGTACAGTGTGTGTGGATGGAGACATGAGCTAATCACACCTATTTGGTTTTTTGAAGCAGGCTGTAAACATGTTCATGTCTGCTGTAAAAACAGGCTGTTTGAATGGGTGTGTATGTGACTTCCTGTGCTGCTGCAGCCAGCCTCTAGTGGACACTCCAGGTACTGCAGCCAGCCTCTAGTGGACACTCCAGGTACTGCAGCCAGCCTCTAGTGGACACTCCAGGAACTGCAGGATTTTAACATTTCAACATGGGATTCATATTTTTTGGTCATAGAGTTAGGGGGGGTTGGCAGCATTTCCAACATGGTGACCGCAATTGCTGGGACTCCAGCGCCCCCTGCAGGAACAGACGTCACTCAGGCTTTGTCCTTTAATATTCACAGTCTTTGGTCTGGCTCAGTCCAGCGTTAGTTATATCTATTTAAAGAAGGTAAATATTTTTCCTGATGGATTGTTTTTTGTTTTTGTCTTTGGGAACCAGTTAGAAACTTCCAACAGACGAGTTGTGTCACAGCAGAACAAATATGAAGTGATCACAGTGTCTCTGAGGAATCTGTCTCATGAATCATGATTTATGAATCAACGATTACTAAGCGAGCCACTTTCAATCCATCTGTGTCATGTTTCAACGAACACATCAATCAGGCTGTGTGGCTGCAGTCCTTCAACATGGCCATGAAACTGAGCATGGCGTCCTGCATGAACAGCCTTTAAAAAAGAAGAAATCCCCCACGTGTGCGCCCGGCGTGTGTGCGGCGGTGAGCAGCAGCATGAGTCCCACAGTAAAGCCTCCGCCGTGTCATTTCTAAAGCACTGTTTGCTCAACACTGTTCACGCATTGTCCTCTTCTTCTATCGCTAATGCAGAGCTGGCAGTACAGGCGGGCGCATATTGTGTGGCTGTACGGTAAATATGCTGCAGGAAAACACTGGAAAACATCGGCAAACATCAACAGCACTCGGAAAAAGATTCGCCCGGCGATGACGCTTGATGATTAGAAATGATGTTTAACACGTCAAACGTGATGAGTCCGGACACTTTTAAAAAAAAGAGTGAAACTTCTGCAGCTCTTAAAAACTGGTCGCTCTGCTTTAAAGACAATGAGAGTTTAAAATGAAGGAGTGAGACGATTAACAGCTGTGTTATCTTGAAGTGAGAATAATGGCGTTTGTGATGGCGTTAGTTTGTGGCGTGGTTGTGTCGCAGGTGTTGCTGTCTTACCTGTCCATGTGAAGCTGAAGGCAGTCGGAGGGAGTGGGTGCAGGGCGAGCAGCAGCAGCAGGGTGGATAACAGTTCAGAACAGCAGGCAGCTTATCAGTTAGATAACAGCAGTGGGTTGGCGGGGGGGGGTGTTTGGGGAGGGGGTGACGGGGGTGAGGACACGGGAGGCTCCTGTTCCCTGTTTAAAGTAACGAAAGAACAATAGATCAGTTTACATGATTAACAGAGAGAAGCTGCAGTGAAGGGGAACCACAAACGGCGAGGGGGGGGGGGGGGGGGCTGAAGGTTTAATAATCTTTTTCTGAAACTTTACGGCCTCAGCAAGACGCAACATGTTTTTTCTTTCTCTTAAAGAACAGCAGCCGTCGTTTTAGGCCACTGTATTTTTAAGTAATAGTATTAAAAATGAAGTTGATGCTGAAGTGTAACCTCCTGCAGTTCCTGGAGTGTCCACTAGAGGCTGGCTGCAGTTCCTGGAGTGTCCACTAGAGGCTGGCTGCAGTTCCTGGAGTGTCCACTAGAGGCTGGCTGCAGTTCCTGGAGTGTCCACTAGAGGCTGGCTGCAGTTCCTGGAGTGTCCACTAGAGGCTGGCTGCAGTACCTGGAGTGTCCACTAGAGGCTGGCTGCAGCAGCACAGGAAGTCACATACACACCCATTCAAACAGCCTGTTTTTACAGCAGACATGAACATGTTTACAGCCTGCTTCAAAAAACCAAATAGGTGTGATTAGCTCATGTCTCCATCCACACACACTGATTTTTGGAGTATTTAAACAAAGTTCACATAAATGTAAAAACCTTGTGGTTCACATTGTGTACTTTGTTTTGTTCAAAATGCATTTAGAGACTTTTGTTAAAATATAGAAAGAATGCTTATTTCATAACTTCTTGAAATTATTCATCAATTTTTTATTGAATTTTTTGCCAAATGTTTAATTAAGTCCAAATTTATGTGTGGGATTAAACCGGAGCGTCCCGGAGAAAACCACGTACGCAGACCCAGAGTGAACAGGTCAAGTCCTGACAGGCAGAAACCAGCCGGCTTCAGACTGTCAGGACTCTACATATCCACACTGTGACTGCTTGGCCTGTTACAGCCAGTGTGTCGGGGAAGCTGGAGGTCGGGGAGATGATGGAGAGGCTGAGGTGGTCACGTGCGGAGCAGCATGTTCTTTTCAGATGTTTGTATTGGCGACGACCTCTTGGAGTGAAGGCCTTCTTGATCTTCCTCCAAGTAGAGATCTTCTCCTGCTCGCACAGTTTTTCCTCCTCTGCTGCCAGTTTGGAGGACAGCTCCAGACTCTCCTCCTGTTGTAGCCTGGTCTCCTCCAGTTCCTTCTGGAGGCTCTCAGCCCTCAACCGTTGGACCTCCTCTTGTTTTTGGAGGTCCTCTATCTTTTTCTGCTGGTTCTCATTGGTCTCCTCTTGTGCTGCCAGTTTGGAGGACAGCTCCAGAAGGTCCTTAACTTGAAGCCTGATCTCCTCCAGTTCCTTCTGGAGGCTCTCAGCCCTCAACCGTTGGACCTCCTCTTGTTTTTGGAGGTCCTCTACCTTTTTCTGCTGGTTCTCATTGGTCTCCTCTTGTGCTGCCAGTTTGGAGGACAGCTCCAGAAGGTCCTTAACTTGAAGCCTGGTCTCCTCCAGTTCTATCAGGAGGCTCTCAGCCCTCAACCGTTGGGCCTCCTCTTGTTTTTGGAGGTCCTCTACCTTTTTCTGCTGGTTCTCATTGGTCGCCTGTTGTGGTGCCAGTTTGAAGGACAGCTCCAGAAGCTCCTTAACTTGAACCCCGATCTCCTCCATTTCTTTCTGGAGGGTCTCAGCCTTCAACCGTTGGGCCTCCTCTTGTTTTTGGAGGCCCTCTATCATTTTCTGCTGGTTCTCATTGGTCTCCTCTTGTGCTGCCAGTTTGGAGGACAGCTCCAGACTCTCCTCAAGTTGAAGTCTGTTACCCTCCAGTTCCTTCTGGAGGCTCTCAGCCCTCAACCGTTGGGCGTCCTCTTGTTTTTGGAGGCCCTCTATCATTTTCTGCTGGTTCTCATTGGTCTCCTCTTGTGCTGCCAGTTTGGAGGACAGCTCCAGACTCTCCTCAAGTTGAATCCTGATCTCCTCCATTTCCTTCTGGAGGGTCTCAGCCTTCAACCGTTGGGCGTCCTTTTGTTTTTGGAGGTGCTCCACCTTCTTCTGCAGCTTCTTGTTGGTTGCCTCTTGTGCTGCCAGTTTGGAGGACAGCTCCAGACTCTCCTCAAGTTGAAGCCTGGTCTCCTCCAGTTCTATCAGGAGGCTCTCAGCCCTCAACCGTTGGGCCTCCTCTTGTTTTTGGAGGTCCTCTACCTTTTTCTGCTGGTTCTCATTGGTCGCCTGTTGTGGTGCCAGTTTGAAGGACAGCTCCAGAAGCTCCTTAACTTGAACCCCGATCTCCTCCATTTCTTTCTGGAGGGTCTCAGCCTTCAACCGTTGGGCCTCCTCTTGTTTTTGGAGGCCCTCTATCATTTTCTGCTGGTTCTCATTGGTCTCCTCTTGTGCTGCCAGTTTGGAGGACAGCTCCAGACTCTCCTCAAGTTGAATCCTGGTCTCCTCCATTTCCTTCTGGAGGGTCTCAGCCTTCAACCGTTGGGCGTCCTTTTGTTTTTGGAGGTGCTCCACCTTCTTCTGCAGCTTCTTGTTGGTTGCCTCTTGTGCTGCCAGTTTGGAGGACAGCTCCAGACTCTCCTCAAGTTGAAGCCTGGTCTCCTCCAGTTCTATCAGGAGGCTCTCAGCCCTCAACCGTTGGGCCTCCTCTTGTTTTTGGAGGTCCTCTACCTTTTTCTGCTGGTTCTCATTGGTCGCCTGTTGTGGTGCCAGTTTGAAGGACAGCTCCAGAAGCTCCTTAACTTGAACCCCGATCTCCTCCATTTCTTTCTGGAGGGTCTCAGCCTTCAACCGTTGGGCCTCCTCTTGTTTTTGGAGGCCCTCTATCATTTTCTGCTGGTTCTCATTGGTCTCCTCTTGTGCTGCCAGTTTGGAGGACAGCTTCAGACTCTCCTCAAGTTGAATCCTGGTCTCCTCCATTTCCTTCTGGAGGGTCTCAGCCTTCAACCGTTGGGCGTCCTTTTGTTTTTGGAGGTGCTCCACCTTCTTCTGCAGCTTCTTGTTGGTTGCCTCTTGTGCTGCCAGTTTGGAGGACAGCTCCAGACTCTCCTCAAGTTGAAGCCTGGTCTCCTCCAGTTCTATCAGGAGGCTCTCAGCCCTCAACCGTTGGGCCTCCTCTTGTTTTTGGAGGTCCTCTACCTTTTTCTGCTGGTTCTCATTGGTCGCCTGTTGTGGTGCCAGTTTGAAGGACAGCTCCAGAAGCTCCTTAACTTGAACCCCGATCTCCTCCATTTCTTTCTGGAGGGTCTCAGCCTTCAACCGTTGGGCCTCCTCTTGTTTTTGGAGGCCCTCTATCATTTTCTGCTGGTTCTCATTGGTCTCCTCTTGTGCTGCCAGTTTGGAGGACAGCTCCAGACTCTCCTCAAGTTGAATCCTGGTCTCCTCCATTTCCTTCTGGAGGGTCTCAGCCTTCAACCGTTGGGCGTCCTTTTGTTTTTGGAGGTGCTCCACCTTCTTCTGCAGCTTCTTGTTGGTTGCCTCTTGTGCTGCCAGTTTGGAGGACAGCTCCAGACTCTCCTCAAGTTGAAGCCTGGTCTCCTCCAGTTCTATCAGGAGGCTCTCAGCCCTCAACCGTTGGGCCTCCTCTTGTTTTTGGAGGTCCTCTACCTTTTTCTGCTGGTTCTCATTGGTCGCCTGTTGTGGTGCCAGTTTGAAGGACAGCTCCAGAAGCTCCTTAACTTGAACCCCGATCTCCTCCATTTCTTTCTGGAGGGTCTCAGCCTTCAACCGTTGGGCCTCCTCTTGTTTTTGGAGGCCCTCTATCATTTTCTGCTGGTTCTCATTGGTCTCCTCTTGTGCTGCCAGTTTGGAGGACAGCTCCAGACTCTCCTCAAGTTGAATCCTGGTCTCCTCCATTTCCTTCTGGAGGGTCTCAGCCTTCAACCGTTGGGCGTCCTTTTGTTTTTGGAGGTGCTCCACCTTCTTCTGCAGCTTCTTGTTGGTTGCCTCTTGTGCTGCCAGTTTGGAGGACAGCTCCAGACTCTCCTCAAGTTGAAGTCTGTTACCCTCCAGTTCCTTCTGGAGGCTCTCAGCCCTCAACCGTTGGGCGTCCTCTTGTTTTTGGAGGCCCTCTATCATTTTCTGCTGGTTCTCATTGGTCTCCTCTTGTGCTGCCAGTTTGGAGGACAGCTCCAGACTCTCCTCAAGTTGAAGCCTGGTCTCCTCCAGTTCTACCAGGAGGCTCTCAGCCCTCAACCGTTGAGCCTCCTCTTGTTTTTGGAGGTCCTCTACCTTTTTCTGCAGGTTCTCATTGGTCTCCTCTTGTGCTGCCTGATTGGAGGACAGCCCCAGACTCTCTTCAAGTTGAAGTCTGGTCTCCTCCAGTTCCTTCTGGAGGCTCTCAGCCCTCCACCACTGGGCATCCTCTTGTTTTTGGAGGTCCCCCACCTTCTTCTGCAGCTTCTTGTTGGTTGCCTCTTGTGCTGCCAGTTCGGAGGACACCTCCAGACTCTCCTCAAGTTGAAGTCTGGTCTCCCCCAGTTCATTATAGAGGGTCTCAGCCCTCCACCACTGGGCCTCCTCTTTTTCTTGGAGGTCCTCTACCTTTGTCTGCAGCTTCTCGTTCTTCGCCTCTTGTGCTGCCAGTTTGGAGGACAGCTCCTGACACCTGTTCGTCATTTCCTCTAGCTGGTTCTTTGACGTCAGAGTTTGCTTGGAGGTCTTGATGCCGCTGCTGGAGGATTGGTTCTTCATTTTGTCTCTCAGCGTCCTGTTCTGTTTTTCGCACTCCAGCCGTAGTGACTTCTCCTTTCTCAGATGGGTTTCCGAACGAACAAGTTCCATCCTTAGGTCTGCGACCATCTGTGAGTCCATTGGCTGTCCCAGAATTGATGGGGGATGGGGATCATCGTTTTCCCAGTTCTCTTCTTCCCTCCTTTGACAGGAAGTTTGAGCTTCCCTGCGCTGGGATCTGTTGTGCTGCATGACTGTTCCTCGGTGAAACAGGGTCTTGGATGTAGAACTCTTTGTGTAACTGTTGACAAGTCTATTCGACAATGCTGTTTCTCTGAATGAGTGTGAACTGTTCGTCTCTGAATGAGTGTGAACTGTTTGTCTCAGAATGAGTGTGAACTGTTCGTCTCTGAATGAGTGTGAACTGTTTGTCTCTGAATGAGTGTGAACTGTTTGTCCTCAGGCTGGATCCGTGAAGTGAAGAGGCTTCTGGTCAGAGCTTCTACTTATAAACTTTACATGGCTTTGATGTCCTTTGATGTTCCAAAAATAGCTCTGATGTCACAAGTTCAAAAAATGGCTTTGATGTCCTTTGATGTTCCAAAAATAGCTATGATGTCACAAGTTCAAAAAATGGCTATGATGTCATAAGTTCCAAAAATGGCTTTGATGTCACAAGTTGCAGGATGGCTTTGATCTCTTTATTTTTCCCAGACATTCTATCACCATGACAACATAACAATCAGTGCTGGTTAATTCAACATGGCCGCCCCCAGCATTAACATTAGACATAACCCAACGCTGACGGCTGAAATAAAAGGACTTGTACCTTCATCTTTTGGAGCTTACAAAGGAAACTTCATTGACACTGGTCAACGCTCCGTCCTGATTTAACTCGTGTTTCTAGCGCTCAGGTCGACGCAGTGCGAGCAGGTTATGGTGAACTTTGGTTGTACATGGTGAGCGATACAGTCGCACAGTGTGAGATGACATCGTACAGAGGACGCTCCGGAGCTTTCTCTGAGGACAGGAGGGCTCAACAGTTTGTTACCGGAAGTTCAAATCCCGTTCATTTTCTCCATAGCCGATTTGATTGTTCGCCATGATGTCATAACCATCACGGGTCGAGTGACCACGAGCTACCCGAGTGTAAAATGACGATTTATGCTCCTGTAAGAGACACAATCTCATCTGATATCAGCCTGGTTTGAAGAAGAAGATTTATTCTCCATATCTGTAGAAAGAACTACACTACCCATGATCATAGAGTGTTACAGCAGAGCTCGCTGTCACCATGGCAATGGTTCCCGCCCCTCAGTGCCGACTTGCTAGTTCGTAAGCTATCTTGAAATGTGCTAATAACCTTGTCATGCTGCCATGGTTGTAGTTTATATTTTCAAAAATACAAATTACAAGATAGGACAACACCCACATAACATTACAAACACTCTCTTTAGTGCGCTGGACACCCTGGTGAGCCAGATGCAGCTTCTCCAAGATCACATTCCTGAAGCTCTATGATAGGACGATCTTATCTCCCACCATGACGTTGTCGTTCTGGATGCTGATGCTGTGTCGCAGCGGCCCATAGCTGTCAAGACTCTTGTCCAGGCTGTGTGTTCTCAGTGGCCAGCCATTCAGGTGCTTCTCACACACAGCTTGCAGTTGAATGTTTTGATGACTCAGCAGTTTTGATTGGATGAGGGATCAGAGTTATTCACAATAAGGCGTGTAGCTGAGCTGATTGACAGGTGGGCGCCGTGTAACGGTTTGTCAGGAGGCTTAAAACCCGCCTCAGCTCTCAGCCTGTCGTTAGCTTGACTCAAAGTTAGCAGCCTGTCGTTAGCTTGACTCGGAGTTAGCAGCCTGTCGTTAGCTTGACTCAAAGTTAGCAGCCTGTCGTTAGCTTGACTCAGAGTTAGCAGCCTGTCGTTAGCTTGACTCAAAGTTAGCAGCCTGTCGTTAGCTTGACTCAAAGTTAGCAGCCTGTCGTTAGCTTGACTCAAAGTTAGCAGCCTGTCGTTAGCTTGACTCAGAGTTAGCAGCCTGTCGTTAGCTTGACTCAGAGTTAGCAGCCTGTCGTTAGCTTGACTCAAAGTTAGCCTGAGACAGCATTTCCAGCACGGAGACCGCCATCCATGTGACTCCAGCGCCCCCTGCAGGAACACATGGGGGACTCCAGCGCCCCGTGCAGGGACACACGGGGGACTCCAGTGCCCCGTGCAGGGACACACGGGGGACTCCAGCGCCCCCCCTGCAGGGACACACAGGGGACGACATTTTCTTCTTGTTTTCCCTCTCAGGTATCGACTAACTTATCACGCTGCAGTCTCTCGAAGGCGATCACTAACACGCTCCTCTTCTTCCCCCCCGGTCTGTCACAGTTAAATCTTCTCTGATGGAAGAGCAGCTGTGGAGCTCAGGCCTCAGAGGCAGCAGGTGTTCAGCACCTGTACGACACACACTCAGGTGTAAGGTGGACCGCTCGTCTGCTTAGCAACCTGTGACTCAGTCAGCGGGCCGCAGCTCTGATGCCCTGTGAATTATTCAAACCAAAATAACGTCAGGTAGCTGCAGGCCAATAATATGATAAGACAGAGGGCAGGGATCAATTTTCAAAGAGTCTGAATACCTCCAAGGAACAGTGAAGGAACAGGTGGCTGCTCCAGAGAACGTCTGATATATGACATCCTGGAGTTTAAAGAAGCATGGCCTCAAGCTTCCTCTCTAAAGTCTGTTTTTATGTTGCTGACAGAATGAGGGATAAAACTGTTCAAATCTTATTCTACTAAAGCTCTCCTCCTCCTCCTCCTCCTCCTCCTCTTCCTCTCAGGTGTGAGCAGCAGATATGGCGGACAGTTTGAAGATACGATTTGATTTCCAAAGCCCCGTCATACAAGCCCAGGTGAGAGGCCATCCGTACCGTGTCCAAGCTTCACGCTTCAGCCCTACAGTACAGTGTGAGCGCTCCGACGGGTCCTCGGCTTTGGTACACTTTGGAGAGCTGTGCTCGGGCACGGTCCACTTCATGCATGAGTACAAGCTCACAGCCTTCATTATGGAGACATCCAGCGTTTGATGTATCTGACTATCATGACTCTCAATAAGTCAGTAAAGTAGCTGTTGTGTGGATGCAGACTCGACCGCACGTCTCTTTAAAATGAATAAAATAAATTCTCTTTCACCTGTTTGTAAACTGAAACTCTTCGTGATAACACAAAGCATGCATGTGCTGTATAACGACCTCATGTCCAAGAGGTCATTGTGCGAAACCAAAGCCAGAATTTCCATCTTTTCCGCGAAAAGATTTCTGCATCTCCTAAATCAGAAGAGAATCCATCCATTTTCTGCCTCTTATCCGGGGCCGGGTCACGGGGGCAGCAGTCTAAGCAGAGACACCCAGACTTCCCTAACCCCAGACACCTCCTCCAGCTCTTCCGGTGGGACCCCGAGGCGTTCCCAAGCCAGCCGAGAGACATAGTCTCTCCAGCGTGTCCTGGGTCTACCCCGAGGCCTCCTCCCAGAGGGACATGCCCGGAACACCTCCCTAGGGAGGCGTCCAGGGGGCATCCGGACCAGAACCACCTCACCTGACTCCTCTCAATGTGGAGGAGTAACGGCTCTACTCCGAGCTCCTCCCTGGTGACCGAGCTCCTCACCCTATCTCTAAGGGTGCGCCCAGCCACCCTACGGAGGAAGCCCATTTCGGCCGCTTGTATCCGAGATCTCGTTCTTTCGGTCCTGACCCAAAGCTCATGACCATCGGTGAGGGTAGGAACGAAGATCGACCGGTAAATCGAGAGCTTCGCCTTTCGGCTTAGCTCCTTCTTCACCACGACGGACCGATACAGCGACCGCATGACTGCAGACGCCGCACCGATCCGTCTGTCGATCTCGTTCGCGCTGAAGGTCCGGGTTCGATGGAGCCAACAAGACCACATCATCTGTAAAAAGCAGAGACGAGATCTTGTGGTCCCCGAACTGGACCCCCTCCAGCCCCTGGCTGCACCTAGAAATTCTGTCCATAAAAGTAATGAACAGAACCGGTGACAAAGGGCAGCCCTGCCGGAGGCCAACGCGCACCGGGAACAGGTCCAACTTCCTGCCAGCAATGCGAACCACACTCCTGCTGCGGTCGTACAAGGACCGGACCGCCCTTAGCAAAGTGCCCCGAACCCCATCCTCACGAAGCACCCCTGCACTTCTGTTCGAGCCAAAGGCGTAGGGACACGACCCTCTCGTTCACCGGGGTAAACTCCAACACCTGGCGGCTGAGCTGTGGGGCTATGAGCAAGCCCACACCAGCCCGCCGCCTCTCACCGCGGGCAACTCCAGAGAAGAGAACGATCATGTAAAAAAAACGAAAAAAAACCCAGACATAATTTAGTAAAAAAAGTGTCTTTTTCTTCCCAGACGGTGAGGACGCTCGTTGCTGCTGTCCTGAAAGAGAAAGGACCAAATGGACAGATTACACCATCCTCCACACAGGTGAGGGACGCATGGACAGGTCATTCTTAAATGTGCTGTAAAAATGATTCTTTATCTTATACATGATGAAAGAAGAATGATAATGCAGATCAGTGTTTTAATCTCAGGACATATCGCTCAGAAATGTGTGATGGTTGTCATGGAGGCAGCTGACCTTTGCTGGTTGTGTTTCAGGGTCCGGCGCTGGAGGCTCTGTGGCAGCAGTGCTGCTCGGACTCTGCTCTGGTGCGTTCAGCCTGCTGTGACGCCGTGGTGCTGCTGGTGGATCAGGGACACGCAGACCTGCCGCACGTCCTCAACAGTGTGCTCAACCTGCTGCCCTCTGCCAGGTACACACACACACACACACACACACCGGGGAGAGCGTCAGACTGCCGCAGCCTGTTTTTAGTTTGCAAGCTGCAGTCGACTCAGACTCCCAAAATATGTCAGAAATAAGAAACGTGAGTCTGGTTTTAAAGAAGCTACATTTAAGTGGAAACAAGCCCACAAAAGAAAACTTCCTAGATGCTGTTGTCCTGAAGAATCAGAGCAAGAGTACATCAGAATTAAAGGAGCAGTGTGTAACTCTGCCCCCTAGTGTTTAAAATGAGTACTGCAGTCTAAACTCTAATCATCACAGTGAGCTGGCCCTGCCCTCTCCTCTCACACAGGTCAGCATGTGGAGGACACTGTAGCTTCAGTGTTTAGCCAGCTCTGCATGTGGTGGACACTGTAGCTTCAGTGTTTAGCCAGCTCTGCATGTGGTGGACACTGTAGCTTCAGTGTTTAGCCAGCTCTGCATGTGGTGGACACTGTAGCTTCAGTGTTTAGCCAGCTCTGCATGTGGTGGACACTGTAGCTTCAGTGTTTAGCCAGCTCTGCATGTGGTGGACACTGTAGCTTCAGTGTTTAGCCAGCTCTGTATGTGGTGGACACTGTAGCTTCAGTGTTTAGCCAGCTCTGCATGTGGTGGACACTGAAGCTTCAGTGTTTAGCCAGCTCAGCATGTGGTGGACACTGTAGCTTCAGTGTTTAGCCAGCTCTGCATGGGTCTGTAAAGCTTTCTGCGTTCTAACCTCTCTCCATGTTTCATCTCCAACATTGATCCTAGTTTGAGCAGCTTTCTGCTGCTGGAGCTTATTAGAAACATGCAGAGGCTTTTTAGCTCGGGTACAATCACTTCTATCTGAAGCAGTTCCACTGCCCGCTTCCATCGCTGCAACACCTGTTCACCTGATAACTGCTCTCATATCTGGCAAACCCAGGGGCGTCCAAAACGGCCTTCAAAGCCCCGCCTACCTTCTCTGGTCCAATCAGATCCAGAGCATTCAGGAGCAGAATCTAAAGTTAGAAGGAGGACATACTGGCTGCTGCATTGTTGTCAGAGAAGCTTCAACACAGCAGGTTTCCTTCATGATCACACAGGAAGAGAGCGTCAGCAGCTCACTCTCTACACATCTTACACTTTCTTATATATTTAAAGCTTCCGTCATCTGACGCAAGCTGATTGTGAACAAAGCGCTGCTGGATTTTGAGCTCATTGAAAGCGTTGACGGGGGGAATAAATGGCGTTCCTGTAACAGAAGTGGAGCGTGACACGGCGCCTCTGTGCAGAAACATAATTCATCTTCTCGTAACAGGACACTGGCACGCTGTCCTCGTCCTCTCTGCTGACTCGGATCCATTAAGTCTTCTCTGCGAGGATCCGGCCTAACAAGAGGATGATGACCTTTTCCATCCCATCGTCCTGTGACTCATCTAGTATGGAAAATGATGAGTCAGCTTTTTAAAAATGACCTTTCCTCCAGTGAATGGTGGAACAAAAAAAACAACCCACAGGTCAATAAGAAGACTGAGAGGGAAATGTTTAACGTGAAAACGATGGTGCAGGGAATCACCAGAGACTCACTTCAGCTCCAGGGACGTTTTTTTGATTGGTCTCTTAGTTTCAGAAGAAAAAAATAAAATCAGCTTTTTGTGTGTCCTTCGTTGTGATCCTGTTAAATTTGAGACGCCTATCCTGAGAAAACTGAGTGCTGCTCTTAAACTGAAAGCTAACGCTCAGACTGCAGGATGATGAAGCTGATTGGACGTCTGATTCTTTCAGGGTCGCAAAGTGTTATTATTACAAATGTAACCGCCCGCTCCGTTGTGTGTGTGAGGTCATGTGATGTGCTGCGCTCCTCCATCGGGCAGGAAGTCCTGTTCTCTGGGAGGTGCTAAGATTTTCAAATCTTGTAGTTTCAGCATGTTTGAGATTAGATGGATGGATGGATGGGTGGGTGGATGGATGGATGGATGGATGGATGGATAGATGGATGGATGGATGGATAGACGGATGGATGGATGGATGGATGGATAGACGGATAGATGGATGGATGGATGGATGGATGGATGGATGGATGGATGGTGGATGGATGGATGGATGGTGGATGGATGGATGGATGGATGGATGGATAGACGGATAGATGGATGGTTGGATGGATGGATGGATAGACGGATAGATGGATGGATGGATGGTTGGATGGATGGATGGATAGACGGATAGATGGATGGATGGATGGATGGATGGATGGATGTACTTTATTGATCCCAAGCTGGGAAATTGAAATCAAACACACAATGTCAGTAACAAAACAATATAACATAGAAAAGTACTAAAAATGTAAAAGCTAAGAATAATATATACAACAGGATTTAACTTAAACACTCCAACAAGTCCAAACAGGAGAGAAAACATAATCAATAAATAACATCATAGAATCTGTTATGATTCTGCTGAAGTGAGGAGCTTCACACTCGTCAGCTGTTTAATGAGGACAGACCTTCGTCTCAGCTGAGGACGCTGGTTGTTGGTTTCATCGAATGTTGAATGAACTGAAATGAGTGTCGTTGTCTCTTTGTCTGACTCTGTGCGTAGGAACGTCCAGGGGCTGATCAAGGTGATTGGACGGCTGCTGCAGATGCAGGCGGATCAGAGAGACGCAGGGACGACCTTCACCTGTCCGTACTCCATCAGGTGAGACTCCACTGAAGAGTGTGTATGTCACTCTTTTTGTCCAGCACAAGTCAGTCGTCTTGTGCTGGACAAATAGAAAAAAATGTCTTCCTGTTTGAGTCTCCTCCTCCCCCTCCTTCTCTTCCCCCTCCCTCTTCCTCCTTCTGTCAGCCAGGATCCTGGATCCTCCTTAATCAGTTCTAGCAGGTGAAAGAAACATTGAGCTGCTTTGTCTTTTTCCTTCTTTTCTCTCTCACTCTCCAAGTTTCTACCTCTGAC
>NW_027636578.1:0-18242 GCF_947650265.1 Symphodus melops | reverse complement strand
CTAGATGAGGTTTAGGGACTAGATGAGGTTTAGGGTCTAGATGAGGTTTAAGGACTAGATGAGGTTTAGGGTCTAGATGAGGTTTTAAGGACTAGTCGATGAGGTATTTTTATCAACTCATTTTTTTTCTGCAGGTTACCGTGGATACCTCTGATCTTCCTGAGCCGTGATGTTGTGACTCCTCTGACCTTTGACCTGGCTGGTCTGAGATCAGCTGACCTGTCCACACCCAGCAGAGCAAAGGATGATGGGAAGGATCAGAGATGCTGGAGGAGGCTCGTCCATCAGAGCGACACAGACAGAAGACAAGAAGAAGAGTAAGACAGGAAGCAGCCAATCAGAGTGGACTTAACGGAGACCAGAGGACAGGGCCTCTTCTGATTGGCTGCTGGACTACAGAGCAGTTTGTGTGTGTGAATGGATCAGTGTTACCATGACATCACCATGGTGACATCACTCAGAGCCAACATGGCTGCCGCAGCCGGACGTTGTTGCTGCTATTTACTGATGCTGTGCATCAAGCTTTATTTCCTGTTATTACCTGTTTACCAAGGCATGCTGGGATATCGAGTGCAGCCACAGAGGAGCTCAGAACACTGCAAAGACCAGGACCGACCCCATTAATCAGGACCGACCCCAGTGACTAGAACCGACCCCAGTAACCAGGACCGACCCCAGTGACCAGGACCGACCCCAGTAACTAGAACTGACCCCAGTGACCAGGACCGACCCCAGTAACCAGAACCGACACCAGTAACCAGGACCGACCCCAGTGACCAGGACTGAGCCCAGTAACCAGGACTGACCCCAGTGACCAGGACCGACCCCAGTAACCAGGACTGAGCCCAGTAACCAGGACCGATCTCATTGACCAGGACTCAGCCCAGTAACGAGTACCTGGCCCCTGTAACCAGGACCGACCCCAGTGACCAGGACCGACACCAGTAACCAGGACCGACCCCAGTGACCAGGACCGACCCCTGTAACCAGGACAGACCCCTGTAACCAGGACCGACCCCAGTAACCAGAACCGACACCAGTAACCCGAACCGACACCAGTGACCAGGACCGATCTCATTGACCAGGACTGACCCCAGTAACGAGTACCGACCCCAGTGACCAGGACCGACCCCAGTGACCAGGACCAGTGACCAGGACCGACCCCAGTGACCAGGACCAGTAACGAGTACCGACCCCAGTGACCAGGACCAGTGACCAGGACCGACCACAAGTCAAAGAGAAAACAAACACTGATCCATCAAACTATTTATTCTGAAGACGTTGGTTCCTGGATTCTTTCTCGTCTCATCAGATGGTTTTTTTGGTACTTTTTGATGCAGTCGATCATCAAAATATCAGATCGTATTGTTTTAAACTCGTACATTTAAAAGTGTCAATGTATCAAATCATTTTACCACCTTGGTGACTCACAACCCAAAATCCATTATTCACTTCTTCAGGTCAACGTTTCCAAAAGTGTCCACTGAATAAAGACTCCCACCAGTTTACAGGACTATGGAAACCAGTAGAGTCCCACTAGAGGCTCTCATTATGTCCCATTTAAGGTTCCCATGATGTCCTATGCAAGGTCCTCAATAAATCCCAGTAGAGGTTCCTTGCAATTTCCAGTTAAGGTTCCAGTTACGTCCCAGTACGAAGTTCCAGTATGCATCATTACAGGTTCCCAGTATGCCCCAGTATTGGTTCCCAATATGGCGTGCCATTGGGAGTTCCTTTGAGGTCTGACAGATTTCATTGTTTGGTTTGCACAGTTTGAATGTTTAAGGTGTGAAAATAAAAACTGACCATGGCGAGTGACGTGGCGTGTTAACACGATGTTTGTGATCCCTGACTCGAGGGTCGTTACTGTTCTGTTTGTTACCACGGCGACTCCGAAGTCTGAGACACATCTTCATCCGCAGAGATCCTGGAGTTCAGATTCTTTCAGAACTAAAAGGAACGACTGAAATAAATGAGTCATATTTACTGTTTTTATGAAACTTATATATTTAATCAATCTTGCGGACCTTTCTTCCGTGACATTAAAAATAACACATTCATGCACTTAAAAGAAAAAATATCACATAAAATCTCCAACTTCCGGTCAGCAGGGGGCACTGCTTCACAAACAGCCAGCTTTAAACCAACGAACAAGAAGAGAGGCGACAGCGTTCTTCTCATCTCTTCAAACTTTCACCAAACTTCACAGAAGACACTTTATTTAAGTGAACGGAACCAGAACCTTTCAGCGGGGTTTGATTCCGGACACATTCGGGATTATTCGGCGGCACTCGGTGAGTTCCGTTGCTCTCTGCTGTTTCAGGTTCGGCTCGGTTTGTGTGCTGGAGCGAGTGTTAGCTCTGAGTTAAGCTAACTGCTCATTTTAAAAGAAAAAATGTCCTCTGCTGTAACCATGACAACCACGGAGAGTTTCTGCGGAAGTAGTTAACACTGTGTGTGTGTGTGTGAGTGTGTGTGTGTGAGTGAGTGTGAGAGAGAGAGAGAGAGAGTGTGTGTGTGTGTGAGTGAGTGAGTGTGTGTGTGTGTGAGTGTGTGTGTGTGTGTGTGTGTGTGTGTGAATGTGTGTGTGTGAGTGTGTGTGAGTGTGTGTGTGTGTGTGTGTGTGAGAGTGTGTGTGTGTGTGTGTGTGTGTGAATGTGTGTGTGTGTGTGTGAGAGAGAGAGAGAGAGAGAGAGAGAGAGAGAGAGAGAGAGAGAGAGAGAGAGAGAGAGAGAGAGAGAGAGAGAGAGTGTGTGTGTGTGTGTGAGTGTGTGTGTGTGTGTGTGTGTGTTTAATGAGGACCGCTCCTCACTTGGTGTTCTGGGTTTGGATTCAGTGTCATTAATCTGATGAACTCTGATCTGATTGGAGTTTTATCCCTGAAACATGACGTGACGTCACATGAGCACCTGCTGAGCTCTTCTGGTTCAACAGACATTCTTTATGGGATCAATGATTCAAAGTAGGTCTGAAGGCTGCTGCAGCCTCTACCATCACTGTGTGAATGGATGAGTTCATACTGATGGACTCTGCAGCAGCCTCTACCATCACTGTGTGAATGGATGAGTTCATACTGATGGACTCTGCAGCAGCCTCTACCATCACTGTGTGAATGGATGAGTTCATACTGATGGACTCTGCAGCAGCCTCTACCATCACTGTGTGAATGGATGAGTTCATACTGATGGACTCTGCAGCAGCCTCTACCATCACTGTGTGAACATGGAGGTGTGACCTACAGTATAAAAAAACGGAGGATTCAGATGGCGAGAAAAGAACGATCGCGTTGCTCGGCGTGCTGGGCGTCACCGTGTGGACGTGAACGCCTCTTTCGAATGCAGACAGTCTGAATATCCACGGCGTGTTTCTCTCACTCAAACTGAGCGTTGAAGTCAGACAGGAAACACATCCAGCGTTTCCTGTTTTCTTCTGACCAGCTGGTATTTCATCGTTCTCCTGGCTCCTGCTCTGTGATTGGCCGGCCTGCAGCTCGTGTGGAGGTCAGTAACACTTCTTGTTTCTGTTTTGTTTTTCTCAGATGAAATGTTTTTCCTGAAGAGTCGACCTGCAGCTCTGCAGCTCCTCCGACTGTTCTCTTCACGCTCTTTACCCACTCTCACTCTGTTCACCAAGGTAACCACCCGGCTCCTCCCCTCAACTCTTTGTTACCATGGCAACCAGACCTGCTCGTCAACAATCTCTTGTTATTACTGATCAGAACTTGAACTTGGCTCTGTGACGTTGGACGTGTCAGCTCGCCGTCTGTGCGTCTGTGCGTCTGCTGCGCTCGCTCTCTGGCTGCAGCTTGATGGTTAGAAACGTGACGACCTTCTGACACATCAGACCGTCAACACACAAGCTTCTTCTTTTAAAACTTCACTTTGATCCTCTTTGTGTTTTATGAGCTAAATAGACCTCAATTTATAATCATTATTTTATACACACGCACTCCTGTCAGACAGGAGGGGGCGGAGTCTCCTGAGCACATTAGATCCTGCTGCCTTCTCTCAGTCAGCTGCTTCATGACGCTCAGACTCAAACTGTGTGTGTGTGTGTGTGTGTGTGTGTGTGTGTGTGTGTGTGTGTGTGTGTGTGTGTGTGTGTGTGTGTGTGTGTGTGTGTGTGTGTGTGTGTGTGTGTGTGTGTGTGTGTGTGTGTGTGTGTGTGTGTGTGTGTGTGTGTGTGTGTGTGTGTGTGTGTGTGTGTAGGATCCGTGTCCTCTGTGTGAGGACGCCAAGGAGGAGCTGGAGCCGCTCAAACACCGGGTGAGACTTTTTAACTTCCACTCTTCAGTTTGACCTGCAGCTTCTCTGTGGTTAACCGTGTGTGTGTGTGTGTGTTCAGTTTGTGCTGCAGCAGGTGGACATCACCCTCCCAGAGAACAGCGTGTGGTGGGACAGGTACAGGTACGATATCCCCGTGTTCCACCTGAACGGACGGTTTGTGATGAAGCATCGCGTGGACGCCGTCCTCCTGGACAAACTGCTGACAGACGCCGAGACGCAGACGACATGAGGACGGCTTATTGTCTGATTGGTCTAAATATTTAATCATGAATAAAAAAGGTGATCATGAAAGTGTCAGTACTGCGTCTTCTTCCTGTGGACCAATCAGAAGAGCCTGTCAGTGTGATGTCACACCTGAAACGAGACACAATGTAAATGTAACCCACGTGAAATATAGGACTACTAAATCTATATTTGTCGTTTAGATATAGGTGTAATATCTTATTTCCCCAGTAGAGGGCGCGTGCCGCCGAGCAGCAGCAGTAGAGAGCGTAGTGACGTTGCTACTTAGTGACCTGTCAATCACGCCGTAGGCGGAACTTTTCCCGGTATGATTTCTGTAAAATAATTAAAAAACCTTAATTAATCTAGTCTAAGGAATATTCTGATGTTGATAAATTCGCTCTTTCTAGCAGAAACACGTTGTGAACCTGAGGACGACAGCTTTGGTTTCTATGAGTCTCCGGTGAGTTTGAGCTCGTGTTGCATGTTAGCATAATGTTGTGCTAGCCTCTCTGGTGAGAGTAATATAAGCTGTTTAAGTTAAGATATGTTTACTAAAAGATCTTTAAGGTATTTACGAGATGGCTTTATTAGGCTACCACTGTATTTTGGTGTACTTTATGTCATTGTTTATGTTTTGAAAAAGATCGCTAACGCGGGATGCTAACGCGAGTTGCTACATGCTAATCTACTGTATTAGTCTGGTTAATTTGATGAGTCACTGTATGCTAGAAGCTAGCAAATGCTAATTACTATGCTACGGTATCATTCAGAGGAGCACATCTTCAAAGGTTTAAAGCAGAATTCAAATATGGTTTAACTCATTTGTTGATAAAATTCACTAGTTATGTGTAACAGTAGTCATTTAATTCATTTTCCTGTTTTAAAATGCAAATCTTTATTTAAAAGTTTAAAGAGGAAATATGAAGAGTAAAATTGTTTAAAAAGATAAATTAATGTATTTACTAAAATACCATGACATATGGTGAGTAATGTAAAGACACTATGTTGTTAAAAGGTAAGTCTTTTGATACACAGCATTTAATGTTAAATGTATTTACAGGTGTTTCCTTAGATTTTGGTTACATGAACAAATACTGAAGTCGAAGTTAATGAGGTCTCATGTTAGAAACAGAACGCAGTGTGACCAGCTGCTCAGAGGACGTGGGTTTGCTTGAGTCATTCATTCTTTTTATCCCAGAGAAGACGCGTACACTCTTATTAACCTGCCCAGGTAGCAGACATTGAACACACCTGGAATATCTCCTGAAGCTGAACTCTTTATAGAGGAGGATTCCAACTCCAAGACGTTTTCTTTTGGTTTAGTTTTTATTTTTCCTGTTTACAAACTTCATCACTGTAAATGGATTTTATGCCTTAAAGAGCGTCGACTGTTCAACCCAACACGACTCCTTTTTATCCTTGAAGGTGCTACACAAACACACCTGAGCTACCTGACACTGTGAGCTCATCAATGTTTCAGCTGCTGTCAGCCAATCACAGCCCTGTCTGCCTGTGTGACCTGGAAGCACACTGAGCAGGTGTAGCGTGTGCTGCTTGGTTGCCATGGAGACGGTCAGGCGTGACGATGGCGTCGAGCAGCAGCAGAGCTGAAGACGTTCAGTTTGCTCTGCAGAGAGCAAAGAAGAAGATCAGCAACCTGCAACGGCAACTTAACGAGTAAGAGCAACTGAAGACAGGCTGGAACTGGTTTCAACTGGTTTAAATATGGACTTAAACTGGTTTCAACTGGTTTAAATATGGACTTAAACTGGTTTCAACTGGTTTAAATATGGACTTAAACTGGTTTAAACTGGTTTAAATATGGACTTTAACTGGTTTAAACTGGTTTAAATATGGACCTTAACTAGTTTAAACTGGTTTAAATATGGACTTAATCTGGTTTAAACTGGTTTAAATATGGACTTAAACTGGTTTAAATATGGACTTAAACTGGTTTAAATATGGACTTAAACTGGTTTAAATATGGTCTTAGACTGGTTTAAACTGGTTTAAATATGGACTTAAACTGGTTTAAATATGGACTTAAACTGGTTTAAACTGGTTTAAATATGGACTTAAACTGGTTTCAATATGGACTTAAACTGGTTTAAATATGGACTTTAACTGGTTTAAATATGGTCTTAAACTGGTTTAAATATGGTCTTAAACTGGTTTAAATATGGTCTTAAACTGGTTTAAATATGGACTTAAACTGGTTTAAATATGGTCTTAAACTGGTTTAAATATGGACTTAAACTGGTTTAAACTGGTTTAAATATGGTCTTAAACTGGTTTAAATATGGTCTTAGACTGGTTTAAACTGGTTTAAATATGGACTTAGACTGGTTTAAATATGGTCTTAAACTGGTTTAAATATGGACTTAAACTGGTTTAAATATGGTCTTAGACTGGTTTAAATATGGTCTTAGACTGGTTTAAATATGGTCTTAGACTGGTTTAAATATGGTCTTAAACTGGTTTAAATGTGGTCTTAAACTGGTTTAAATGTGGTCTTAAACTGGTTTAAATTTGGTCTTAAACTGGTTTAAATATGGACTTAAACTGGTTTAAATGTGGTCTTAAACTGGTTTAAATGTGGTCTTAAACTGGTTTAAATGTGGACTTAAACTGGTTTTAAACCAGTGTTACACTGCTGTTCACCGGTTTGAATCTGGTGTCATACTGGTCTCAGCAGTGTCAGATCTGAACTGGACTAGATTGGGTCTGAACCTGTACTGCTCCGAAGTGACTGTCAATGATCAGCTGAGGAATTCTGGGTAATTAACTTGAGCTCTGCTGGGACCATGTGACTCGCTGGGACCATGTGACTCGCTGGGACCATGTGATCAGATGTGTAGGCTGACTGGAGATCAGGAGAGCTGAACCTCCTCCTGAGTGTGACTCACTCTGTGTTCTGGTCTGACTGGAAACTGACCAGTTTAACCAGTCACAGCTGAACTCCAGGAAACCTGCACCTTCTTTTAGTAGAAGAAGACTGAGGAGTGTGTGTGTGTGTGTGTGTGTGTCAGGTCTCTGAGCTCTGGTGTCTTTGTGTTTCCAGAGAAACCAGTTCATTGAGTCCAGCAGAGACCGGCATAACGACATGGACGCCCAGCAAGGATCTCCGGGACTCTCTGGTGGACATGTACACAGGTAAAATACGACAGGTGTTGTTATGAAGGAAACTGAGAGACTTTGATAGGATGTGAAACGTAACGTTAGCATCACAGGGACTGGTTCAACTGGTTTTGAGGGTTCAGACACATCGTTAGACTTTAAGGGGTTAAAGAAGGGTTCCCCCCCCCAGGCTGAACCAGGACACAGGGTGGGGCCCCCCCACCCTGTGTCCTGGTTCAGCCTGTTTCAGTTCATTCCTGATAAAATGACCTCAGGTGTGTTTACAGGTCAGAAACCACGTCTCCTCCGTCTCTTCAGCTAAAGAGGGACGAGATGTAATGACTCAGTCTGTCCACCAGGTGGAGCTGTGGTCCTACATAGAGCTGTTCACCCACAGCAAGTCAGCTCCCACCGCCATGAAGGATTCTTCTAATGTCAAAGGTATTACCTGAGCCCGTCATGGCGGAGCGCCTGGAGCTCGCCGTCATGGCGGAGCGCCTGGAGCTCGCCGTCATGGCGAAGCGTCTGGAGCTCGCCGTCATGGCGGAGCGTCTGGAGCTCGCCGTCATGGCGGAGCGTCTGGAGCTCGCCGTCATGGCGGAGCGCCTGGAGCTCGCCGTCATGGCGGAGCGTCTGGAGCTCGCCGTCATGGCGGAGCGCCTGGAGCTCGCCGTCATGGCGGAGCGTCTGGTCTTTAATCTGAAGCTCGGCGTCATGGCGGAGCGTCTGGAGCTCGCCGTCATGGCGGAGCGTCTGGAGCTCGCCGTCATGGCGGAGCGCCTGGAGCTCGCCGTCATGGCGGAGCGTCTGGTCTTTAATCTGAAGCTCGGCGTCATGGCGGAGCGCCTGGAGCTCGCCGTCATGGCGGAGCGCCTGGAGCTCGCCGTCATGGCGGAGCGTCTGGAGCTCGCCGTCATGGCGGAGCGTCTGGAGCTCGCCGTCATGGCGGAGCGTCTGGTCTTTAATCTGAAGAGTTGGAGCTCGGCGTCATGGCGGAGAGTTGGAGCTCGGCGTCATGGCGGAGCGCCTGGAGCTCGGCGTCATGGCGGAGCGTCTGGAGCTCGCCGTCATGGCGGAGCGCCTGGAGCTCGCCGTCATGGCGGAGCGCCTGGAGCTCGCCGTCATGGCGGAGCGTCTGGAGCTCGCCGTCATGGCGGAGCGTCTGGAGCTCGCCGTCATGGCGGAGCGTCTGGAGCTCGCCGTCATGGCGGAGCGTCTGGAGCTCGCCGTCATGGTGGAGCGTTGGACCTCCCATCATGGCGGAGTGTCTGGAGCTCGCCGTCATGGTGGAGCGTTGGACCTCCCATCATGGCGGAGTGTCTGGAGCTCGCCGTCATGGTGGAGCGTTGGACCTCCCGTCATGGCGGAGCGCCTGGAGCTCGCCGTCATGGCGGAGCGCCTGGAGCTCGCCGTCATGGCGGAGCTGTAATCTCTGGTGTAAGTGCTTCTGGAGTGTTTGCAGTGAATCGTCTGATGTGAACACAGAGGATCACACCTGCTGCGACCAATGACGGCCCTGATTATCTGTTACCGTGGCAACTATCACTGGGTGTGACCTCGACATCCACAATATACAGGTTTACAGCAGAGTCACACCTGAAATATGAGCTTGCCCTCACCTGGTGATGTCACAGCTGATGTCAGAAACAAGGAAGTAAAGTCTGCTCATCACACCTGTCAGGAGAGAGGAAAGGAAAGGAGAGAGGAAAGGAGAGGAAAGGAGAGGAGAGAGGAAAGGAAAGGAGAGGAGAGAGGAAAGGAGAGGAGAGAGGAAAGGAAAGGAGAGAGGAAAGGAGAGGAAAGGAGAGGAGAGAGGAAAGGAGAGGAAAGGAAAGGAGAGGAGAGAGGAAAGGAGAGGAAAGGAAAGGAGAGGAGAGAGGAAAGGAAAGGAGAGGAGAGAGGAAAGGAGAGGAGAGAGGAAAGGAGAGGAGAGAGGAAAGGAGAGGAGAGAGGAAAGGAAAGGAGAGGAGAGAGGAAAGGAGAGGAGAGAGGAAAGGAGAGGAGAGAGGAAAGGAGAGGAGAGAGGAAAGGAAAGGAGAGAGGAAAGGAAAGGAGAGGAGAGAGGAAAGGAGAGGAGAGAGGAAAGGAAAGGAGAGGAGAGAGGAAAGGAGAGGAGAGAGGAAAGGAAAGGAGAGAGGAAAGGAGAGGAGAGAGGAAAGGAAAGGAGAGAGGAAAGGAGAGGAAAGGAGAGGAGAGAGGAAAGGAGAGGAAAGGAAAGGAGAGGAAAGGAGAGGAGAGAGGAAAGGAGAGGAAAGGAAAGGAGAGGAGAGAGGAAAGGAGAGAGGAAAGGAGAGGAGAGAGGAAAGGAGAGGAGAGAGGAAAGGAAAGGAGAGGAGAGAGGAAAGGAGAGAGGAAAGGAGAGGAAAGGAAAGGAGAGGAGAGAGGAAAGGAAAGGAAAGGAGAGGAGAGAGGAAAGGAGAGGAGAGAGGAAAGGAAAGGAGAGAGGAAAGGAGAGGAGAGAGGAAAGGAAAGGAGAGAGGAGAGGAGAGAGGAAAGGAAAGGAGAGAGGAAAGGAGAGGAGAGAGGAAAGGAAAGGAGAGAGGAAAGGAGAGGAAAGGAAAGGAGAGGAGAGAGGAAAGGAGAGGAAAGGAAAGGAGAGGAGAGAGGAAAGGAAAGGAGAGAGGAAAGGAGAGGAGAGGAGAGAGGAAAGGAGAGGAGAGAGGAAAGGAAAGGAGAGGAGAGAGGAAAGGAGAGGAGAGAGGAAAGGAGAGGAGAGAGGAAAGGAAAGGAGAGAGGAAAGGAGAGGAAAGGAAAGGAGAGGAGAGAGGAAAGGAGAGGAAAGGAAAGGAGAGGAGAGAGGAAAGGAGAGAGGAAAGGAGAGGAGAGGAGAGAGGAAAGGAGAGGAGAGAGGAAAGGAAAGGAGAGGAGAGAGGAAAGGAAAGGAGAGAGGAAAGGAGAGGAGAGAGGAAAGGAGAGGAGAGGAGAGAGGAAAGGAGAGGAGAGAGGAAAGGAAAGGAGAGGAGAGAGGAAAGGAGAGAGGAAAGGAGAGGAGAGAGGAAAGGAAAGGAGAGGAGAGAGGAAAGGAGAGGAGAGAGGAAAGGAGAGGAGAGAGGAAAGGAGAGGAGAGAGGAAAGGAAAGGAGAGAGGAAAGGAGAGGAAAGGAAAGGAGAGGAGAGAGGAAAGGAGAGGAAAGGAAAGGAGAGGAGAGAGGAAAGGAGAGGAAAGGAAAGGAGAGAGGAAAGGAGAGGAGAGGAGAGAGGAAAGGAGAGAGGAAAGGAGAGGAGAGGAGAGAGGAAAGGAGAGAGGAAAGGAGAGGAGAGGAGAGAGGAAAGGAGAGGAGAGGAGAGAGGAAAGGAGAGAGGAAAGGAGAGGAGAGGAGAGAGGAAAGGAGAGAGGAAAGGAGAGGAGAGGAGAGAGGAAAGGAGAGGAGAGAGGAAAGGAAAGGAGAGGAGAGAGGAAAGGAGAGGAAAGGAAAGGAAAGGAGAGGAGAGAGGAAAGGAGAGGAGAGAGGAAAGGAAAGGAGAGGAGAGAGGAAAGGAGAGGAGAGAGGAAAGGAGAGGAAAGGAGAGGAGAGAGGAAAGGAGAGGAGAAAGGAAAGGAGAGGAGAGAGGAAAGGAGAGGAAAGGAAAGGAGAGAGGAAAGGAGAGGAGAGAGGAAAGGAAAGGAGAGAGGAAAGGAGAGGAGAGAGGAAAGGAGAGGAGAGAGGAAAGGAAAGGAGAGGAGAGAGGAAAGGAAAGGAGAGGAGAGAGGAAAGGAAAGGAGAGAGGAAAGGAGAGGAGAGAGGAAAGGAAAGGAGAGAGGAAAGGAAAGGAGAGAGGAAAGGAGAGGAGAGAGGAAAGGAGAGGAGAGAGGAAAGGAGAGGAGAGAGGAAAGGAGAGGAGAGAGGAAAGGAAAGGAGAGGAGAGAGGAAAGGAGAGGAGAGAGGAAAGGAAAGGAGAGAGGAAAGGAAAGGAGAGAGGAAAGGAGAGGAGAGAGGAAAGGAAAGGAGAGAGGAAAGGAGAGGAGAGAGGAAAGGAAAGGAGAGGAGAGAGGAAAGGAGAGGAGAGAGGAAAGGAGAGGAGAGAGGAAAGGAGAGGAGAGAGGAAAGGAGAGGACGAGCAGAAAGATGAAGAGAAGGGGGAGAAGACATTGTTTACTTCGAACCAACTGGTTCATACTGGTTTATTTTGTGTATCAGCTGCTGGTCTGATCACTTTAAATGTTATTGATATGCACACACACACACACACACACACACACACACACATTCCTGCACACAGACATGAAAAGCAGCTCCTTCAGTCTGATCAAACAAGTGTGTGTGTGTGTGTGTGTGTGTGTGTGTGTGTGTGTGTGTGTGTGTGTGTGTGTGTGTGTGTGTGTGTGTGTGTGTGTGTGTGTGTGGAGACCACCCACTCTGCAGATTAAACACAGTTCACACGACCATCTCCACCCTTTCTCTCCTCATTCACAAGCAGCCTCTCTCGCCCTTTGTCTTCCTCTCTGTCATTATAGTAATCTGCTGACCAGCCTGTGTGTGTGTGTGTGTGTGTGTGTGTGTGTGTGTGTGTGTGTGTTTCTGTGTGTGTGTGTGTGTGTGTGTGTGTGTGTGCCTGTGTGTGTGTGTGTTTCTGTGTGTGTGTGCCTGTGTGTGTGTGTGTGTTTCTGTGTGTGTGCAGCGTCTGACTGGTCTCAGTTCAGTTTGGTTTTGTTTTTCATCTGCAGTTAGAGTTTGACATGATTCAAGTAAAAATCAAACATCTACTCCAGTTTGATGTCACAGACTCCACAAATAAAACAATAAACAGTACGAGAGCTCTATGGAGACTGACTCACTGCAGGAGACAGACTCTAGTGGACACTGGAGGAACTGCAGCTGTAAAGTTGGACATTTTAACATAGAGCTCTATGGAGACTGACTCACTGCAGGAGACAGACTCTAGTGGACACTGGAGGAACTGCAGCTGTAAAGTTGGACATTTTAACATAGAGCTCTATGGAGACTGACTCACTGCAGGAGACAGACTCTAGTGGACACTGGAGGAACTGCAGCTGTAAAGTTGGACATTTTAACATAGAGCTCTATGGAGACTGACTCACTGCAGGAGACAGACTCTAGTGGACACTGGAGGAACTGCAGCTGTAAAGTTGGACATTTTAACATAGAGCTCTATGGAGACTGACTCACTGCAGGAGACAGACTCTAGTGGACACTGGAGGAACTGCAGCTGTAAAGTTGGACATTTTAACATAGAGCTCTATGGAGACTGACTCACTGCAGGAGACAGACTCTAGTGGACACTGGAGGAACTGCAGCTGTAAAGTTGGACATTTTAACATAGAGCTCTATGGAGACTGACTCACTGCAGGAGACAGACTCTAGTGGACACTGGGGGAACTGCAGCTGTAAAGTTGGACATTTTAACATAGAGCTCTATGGAGACTGACTCACTGCAGGAGACAGACTCTAGTGGACACTGGAGGAACTGCAGCTGTAAAGTTGGACATTTTAACATAGAGCTCTATGGAGACTGACTCACTGCAGGAGACAGACTCTAGTGGACACTGGAGGAACTGCAGCTGTAAAGTTGGACATTTTAACATAGAGCTCTATGGAGACTGACTCACTGCAGGAGACAGACTCTAGTGGACACTGGAGGAACTGCAGCTGTAAAGTTGGACATTTTAACATAGAGCTCTATGGAGACTGACTCAGTGCAGGAGACAGACTCTAGTGGACACTGGAGGAACTGCAGCTGTAAAGTTGGACATTTTAACATAGAGCTCTATGGAGACTGACTCACTGCAGGAGACAGACTCTAGTGGACACTGGAGGAACTGCAGCTGTAAAGTTGGACATTTTAACATAGAGCTCTATGGAGACTGACTCACTGCAGGAGACAGACTCTAGTGGACACTGGAGGAACTGCAGCTGTAAAGTTGGACATTTTAACATAGAGCTCTATGGAGACTGACTCACTGCAGGAGACAGACTCTAGTGGACACTGGAGGAACTGCAGGTTTTAAGGACTTGTGTGCTGAATCAACTAAAACTAAAAGGAGATTTTATGTGTGAAAGAATTTATTGAAAAAGGAGAATTTGAGTTTGAAGGAGCTCGAATGATTCATTTCCTTTTTTCTCCTGTAAGTCAGTGAAGCAGCTGTTGATTAATTTCCTGTTAATTGTTTATTAAATGTTTCTGAATGAGGATGAATGGAGTTGTAAAAAGGTCAGATGGACTCAAACCTACATCAGTATTTACTGTATTGTTTGTCTTTATGAAGAAGTGTGTGTGTGTGTGTGTGTGTGTGTGTCTCCTGGGCTTAATGTCCGTATCTAAATTCATGTGCGGCGGTGGCGTGGTGGTGGCGACGGCGTGGTGGTGGCGGGCGGATCACAGACGGATTGTGTTGGATTTGAGCTGAAGCCTCTTTAATCATCGTAACACCGTCATTAATATTCATGCAGTCAGCTGGAACACCCCGCTCTCTCTGCACCAAACTTTCTGCACAAAATGTATTAAATACAGCTTAAAAAATTAATGGACTTTAGTTTATATTACATGAAGAGGAAAGGGGGGGAGGGGGGGGCAGGCCTCCCCCGCCTCCCCCCTCCTCCTCTCATTGGCTGGCACAGATTGCTCCTCTGATTGGCCTTTGTAATTTCCCTTTTTTCTGCACATTTTTCCATCTTTGACGAGACTTCAAAGCGAGCGCGAGGCATGAACGGTCATTTAGAAGGATTTAAGCACATTATCACATCTGTAATTGTACATGAATAATAAGAAGAGCCGCCGCGCTCAATTAGCTCTGAGTCCACAATGAGACGGGGGGGGGGGGGGGGGGGGGGGGCAGAGGACGACAGGAAATGAGAAAAGTTTCAAAGTGAAGAAATAATTCAATAACTGTAAAACAGCAGAATCTGTGTCCCACCGTACGTCCTCAGTTAGAACGGTGCGTTCACTTGTTCATTCACAGAATCAGATTTTTCAGTTTCCTCTTTAACCTCCCAGCAATTCGACCGCAGATAACCAAAGGCTTATTCTTAACCAAAGCTCGAAACGACTTCAGAGTATGTTTCTCTGACTTCACCTGGTCAGACAGACCGTGACATCATCACGCCAAATATACTCATAACACACGCGCTAACCCGCAGGCACAAGTCCCATTCATTTGTCTACTCTCACACACACACACACACACACACACACACACACACACACACACACACACACACACACACACACACACACTTACAGCTGAGTGTTTAATGATCTGTGTGTTTTGTTGCTTGCTTTCGACTTAACAAGCATTTAGCGTGATTTCTGCTTCTGTTTTAATTACACCTGAGGATCTGCGTTCTGATTGGCTTCCTCTTTAACGAGAGTCGTTAACTGGCCTTAACGAGATATCAAAGCTCTGTTTGCTCTGCTGATGAGCTGCAAGTATTTAGAAAGCTCGACGTGACAACAGGATTACTGTCCTCTAATGATTAATAAAGAGAGAGGAGGACAGGTGTACTCAGACTGCAAACAGACAGACAGGTGTACTCAGACTGCAGACAGACAGACAGGTGTACTCAGACTGCAGACAGACAGGTGTACACAGACTGCAGACAGACAGGTGTACTCAGACTGCAGACAGACAGGTGTACTCAGACTGCAGACAGACAGGTGTACTCAGACTGCAGACAGACAGGTGTACTCAGACTGCAGACAGACAGGTGTACTCAGACTGCAGACAGACAGGTGTACTCAGACTGCAGACAGACAGACAGGTGTCCTCAGACTGCAGACAGACAGACAGGTGTACTCAGACTGCAGACAGACAGGTGTACTCAGACTGCAGACAGACAGACAGGTGTACTCAGACTGTAGACAGACAGGTGTACTCAGACTGCAGACAGACAGGTGTACTCAGACTGCAGACAGACAGACAGGTGTACTCAGACTGCAGACAGACAGGTGTACTCAGACTGTAGACAGACAGGTGTACTCAGACTGCAGACAGACAGGTGTACTCAGACTGCAGACAGACAGGTGTACTCAGACTGTAGACAGACAGGTGTACTCAGACTGCAGACAGACAGGTGTACTCAGACTGTAGACAGACAGGTGTACTCAGACTGTAGACAGACAGGTGTACTCAGACTGTAGACAGACAGGTGTACTCAGACTGCAGACAGACAGGTGTACTCAGACTGCAGACAGACAGGTGTACTCAGACTGCAGACAGACAGGTGTACTCAGACTGCAGACAGACAGACAGGTGTACTCAGACTGCAGACAGACAGACAGGTGTACACAGACTGCAGACAGACAGGTGTACTCAGACTGTAGACAGACAGGTGTACTCAGACTGCAGACAGACAGGTGTACTCAGACTGTAGACAGACAGGTGTACTCAGACTGCAAACAGACAGACAGGTGTACTCAGACTGCAGACAGACAGGTGTACTCAGACTGCAGACAGACAGGTGTACTCAGACTGCAGACAGACAGACAGGTGTACTCAGACTGTAGACAGACAGGTGTACTCAGACTGCAGACAGACAGGTGTACTCAGACTGCAGACAGACAGGTGTACTCAGACTGCAGACAGACAGGTGTACTCAGACTGCAGACAGACAGGTGTACTCAGACTGCAGACAGACAGGTGTACTCAGACTGCAGACAGACAGACAGGTGTACTCAGACTGCAGACAGACAGGTGTACTCAGACTGCAGACAGACAGGTGTACTCAGACTGCAGACAGACAGACAGGTGTACTCAGACTGCAGACAGACAGACAGGTGTACTCAGACTGCAGACAGACAGGTGTACTCAGACTGCAGACAGACAGGTGTACACAGACTGCAGACAGACAGGTGTACTCAGACTGCAGACAGACAGGTGTACTCAGACTGCAGACAGACAGGTGTACTCAGACTGCAGACAGACAGGTGTACTCAGACAGGTAGACAGACAGGTGTACTCAAACAGGTAGACAGACAGGTGTACTCAGACTGTAGACAGACAGGTGTACTCAGACTGCAGACAGACAGGTGTACTCAGACTGCAGACAGACAGACAGGTGTACTCAGACTGCAGACAGACAGGTGTACTCAGACTGCAGACAGACAGGTGTACTCAGACTGCAGACAGACAGACAGGTGTACTCAGACTGCAGACAGACAGGTGTACTCAGACTGCAGACAGACAGGTGTACTCAGACTGCAGACAGACAGGTGTACTCAGACTGCAGACAGACAGGTGTACTCAGACTGCAGACAGACAGGTGTACTCAGACTGTAGACAGACAGGTGTACTCAGACTGCAGACAGACAGGTGTACTCAGACTGCAGACAGACAGGTGTACTCAGACTGCAGACAGACAGGTGTACTCAGACTGCAGACAGACAGACAGACAGGTGTACTCAGACTGTAGACAGACAGACAGGTGTACTCAGACTGCAGACAGACAGGTGTACTCAGACTGCAGACAGACAGGTGTACTCAGACTGCAGACAGACAGGTGTACTCAGACAGGTAGACAGACAGGTGTACTCAAACAGGTAGACAGACAGGTGTACTCAGACTGTAGACAGACAGGTGTACTCAGACAGGTAGACAGACAGGTGTACTCAGACAGGTAGACAGACAGGTGTACTCAGACTGCAGACAGACAGGTGTACTCAGACTGCAGACAGACAGACAGACAGGTGTACTCAGACTGCAGACAGACAGACAGGTGTACTCAGACTGCAGACAGACAGGTGTACTCAGACTGCAGACAGACAGGTGTACTCAGACAGGTAGACAGACAGGTGTACTCAGACAGGTGTACTCAGACAGGTGTACTCAGACAGGTAGGGTGATGCTGGAAACACTTTGATTACAAGTCAACTGTCTGGTTTTTTGTTTTCAGCTAATCCAAGCGTGAACGTGGAGCTGCGACAGCGTCTGCCTTCACCTGGCCGACAGAGAGCCAGCAGCACGGACAGGTAACTGCAACATGGAGACTTAGAAAGGTGCATGCTGGGTAATGAGGGTTTATCCTGTGAAGAGCAGGACAGAGATGAGCAGCGTCAAAATGTGATGATAGTGTGTTTACAGAGCGAGGATCAGCCGGGTAGTGTGGGAGCACAGTGAGCGGCCTGAAGGTGAGGTTGCATCATGTTGGACACTTTTATATCTGTGACGTGTCCACAGTGTCAATCAATCAATCAATCAATCTTTATTTATATATCTGTGACGTGTCCACAGTGTCAATCAATCAATCAATCAATCTTTATTTATATATCTGTGACGTGTACACAGTGTCAATCAATCAATCAATCAATCTTTATTTATATATCTGTGACGTGTCCACAGTGTCAATCAATCAATCAATCAATCTTTATTTATATATCTGTGACGTGTCCACAGTGTCAATAACTCCTCATTTAAACTTTCATCTGATTAGAGTTCAAATCAAACCTCAGTTCAGTTGACAGGTAGAGTTTAGTATCATCTGCATATCGACACACATTCATGGAGTGTCTCCTTACAGCCCCTCCTCACCTCCAGGAGCCTCCCCCCACCTGCTCGCCCCCCCTGCTGACCCACAGGACCTCCATCTCTCCAGTCTCGCCCCCCCTGCTGTCCCACAGGACCTCCATCTCTCCAGTCTCGCCCCCCCTGCTGTCCCACAGGACCTCCATCTCTCCAGTCTCG
>NW_027636579.1:25000-26357 GCF_947650265.1 Symphodus melops | reverse complement strand
TTTGTGTGTGTGTGTGTGTGTGTGTGTGTGTGTGTGTGTGTGTGTGTGTGTGTGTGTGTGACCGGAAACGTAATCCAGTTTGACATGTCATGTTTCTGGACTCCTGAAAATGTTGAACTGTCCCTTTAAATTCTTATACAAAACATTTGAAGAGCTGACAACACGTCCAAATGTTTCTGTTATTTATGAACCTCAGCTGTTTACAGTGCACGACACACACACACACACACACACACACACACACACACACACACACACTTGCTCACCGATCTGGCGTTGATGTCAGCTCCTGAGCGAAGCATCAAGTCTACGGCCTCCTGACAGCCCTGCTTAGCTGCCCAGTGCAGCGCTGTCTGAAAACACACACACACACACACACACACACACACACACACACACACAGGATTAATTTATTCGTTGTTGACAGTTGTTCATTTACTCAAAATTTAAAGGATATAATTTTACTGACAATAAAAACTTGAATATTCAGAACACGTTAAAGAATCTGCAACTCTTTGATCCAGTGGGTGTCGCCCTTGAGCTCCAGCATGAAATCAAAACAAACTACTGTTAGGCCACGCCTCTTCCATACTGAAGCCTTCACCCTCCTCCACAGACACAGCTCCAACCCCCCTCCAATCGCATTCGTATAAAGGAGTTTAGCACAAGCAGCAGGTTCGGCCCGAGCTGCCATCATCTGTGTCCTGCTTTGTAGTGTTAGCATGCTAATGTTAGCTCGCTTAAGTTACCTCTAGTGATGGTGAGATGAAGCCTCACGAGGCATTGAACCACTTGAGCCAATTGGTTCGAGAAAGGGTTCATGTCACGAAGCTTCATGTGCACACAAAACCCCCTACTGGCCAGGTTTATAATTACAGGCAGCTGGATCTTAACCACATAATGTGTGATGCACTGAATTTTTGTCTGTCATGGCTCTTGAGATTTACTATGAATTACAAAAAAATGTATGACCAAATAATTTCTCTACATAAATTATCACGTGTATAATAAAGTATTTTAATTTTTTTTCTTTTCAAAAAATGGTAGTATATATATATATATATATATATATATACGACAGGTTGTGTAGTGTTTTTCTGTCACTTTAGGAAAATGGCCTTAAGCAGGCATAGGACAGTTAAAGGGCTTGTGGAACTAGGAAAAGGGCACTGAACATGTTTGTGTAACTTGGACAATGATGTACTGCACTGTAGTGTTAGCATGCTAATGTTAGCTCTCTTTAGTTAGCTCATAGCTTCAATCACCTGCGTCCTGCTTTGTAGTGTTAGCATGCTAATGTTAGCTCTCTTTAGTTAGCTCATAGCTTCAATCACCTGCGTCCTGCTTTGTAGTGTTA
>NW_027636579.1:7500-20000 GCF_947650265.1 Symphodus melops | reverse complement strand
TGTGAACATCAGTTCCTCTTATCAGCGGAGGAGCCGAGCAGCTTCCCTGCAGGCCCACTGTTTGCTTTAATATTAATTAGCATGTAATGACACTATCATTACACGTCCCCCCAGCGTCTGAGCGGCCCGGACGCTACCATCACGCCGCTCCATAATGAGCATGACTTCTACTTCCTGCCGCGGCGTCCGGCTGATAGATCCCAGACGGATTAAAGACAACAGGCCTCCGGGCTCGGGCGTGGAGAGAAAGTGTTCTGTGTGGTAGGAGCTGCACAGACGATACGCTGCAACAGTCTAATACGTAGCAGTACCACAGAGCGCCACATGGCGGTGTCTCTGTTATGTTTGAATGTCGGTGACTCTTTGATGTTTGACCTGTCAGGTGTGATCAGGACTCGTCGTGCTACAGAATCTGTCTAACTGACGCTAACAAGCTATCCTGCCAGCTAGCTTCGCCTCCTGTTCCAGCCAGTGTTACAATGCTAACACAAAGCTAGCAGCTAAAGACCCGCGGGCCGTGAGCGAGGCGAGAAGCTGAGCCAGACGTGTTTGTCCTCTTGGAGCTCTGCGTCTCCTTGTTTCTGTGTTGTCTCATTGTCTTCGTTTAGCCTCTCTGTCTCATTGTCTTCGTTTAGCCTCTCTGTCTCCTCGTCTTCGTTTAGCCTCTCTGTCTCCTTGTCTTCGTTTAGCCTCTCTGTCTCCTCGTCTTCGTTTAGCCTCTCTGTCTCCTTGTCTTCGTTTAGCCTCTCTGTCTCCTTGTCTTCGTTTAGCCTCTCTGTCTCCTCGTCTTCGTTTAGCCTCTCTGTCTCCTTGTCTTCGTTTAGCCTCTCTGTCTCCTTGTCTTCGTTTAGCCTCTCTGTCTCATTGTCTTCGTTTAGCCTCTCTGTCTCCTCGTCTTCGTTTAGCCTCTCTGTCTCCTTGTCTTCGTTTAGCCTCTCTGTCTCCTTGTCTTCGTTTAGCCTCTCTGTCTCCTCGTCTTCGTTTAGCCTCTCTGTCTCCTTGTCTTCGTTTAGCCTCTCTGTCTCCTTGTCTTCGTTTAGCCTCTCTGTCTCCTTGTCTTCGTTTAGCCTCTCTGTCTCCTTGTCTTCGTTTAGCCTCTCTGTCTCCTTGTCTTCGTTTAGCCTCTCTGTCTCCTTGTCTTCGTTTAGCCTCTCTGTCTCATTGTCTTCGTTTAGCCTCTCTGTCTCCTTGTCTTCGTTTAGCCTCTCTGTCTCCTTGTCTTCGTTTAGCCTCTCTGTCTCCTCGTCTTCGTTTAGCCTCTCTGTCTCCTTGTCTTTGTTTAGCCTCTCTGTCTCCTTGTCTTCGTGCTCGTTGATTGGCGGGCGGCGCTCCTTCATGGCCCCTGCGCTCGTGCCCTGTAAACCCGCTCAGTAGTCTGTCCGTGCTCCTCATATTACCCTTCCTGCAGACGTCTGATATAAATACCTGAGCAGGTGTTGTGTAGCAGGACGGGGTTTAGCGTGTTGTCAGGTGTTTCCTGCTCGCAGCTGTCAGAGGACGACACGCCGCGCACAACAACACCTCCCCCGTGTTCGCTCGGTACACAAACACGCCACAAAAATGGACGTCTGGGTGGATCTCATTTACATGACCTGCATTTGCATCCACACACACACACACACACACACACACACACACACACACAGAGACACACAGAGACACACGCACAGACACACACACGCACAGACACACACACGCACAGACACACACACACACACACACACACACACACACACACACTTTAAACAGCCGACTCGTTGAGCAGACAGAGATGGAGGTGTGTGTGTGTGTGTGTGTGTGTGTGTGTCTGTGCGTGTGTGTGTCTGTGCGTGTGTGTGTCTGTGCGTGTGTGTGTGTGTCTGTGTGTGTGTGTGTGTGTGTGTGTGTGTCTGTGCGTGTGTCTCTGTGTGTGTGTGTGTGTGTGTGTGTGTGTGTGTGTGTGTGTGTGTGTGTGTGTGTCTGTGCGTGTGTCTCTGTGTGTGTGTGTGTGTGTGTGTGTGTGTGTGTGTGTGTGTGTCTGTGTGTGTGTGTGTCTGTGCGTGTGTCTCTGTGTGTCTCTGTGTGTGTGTGTGTGTGTGTGTGTGTCTGTGTGTGTGTGTCTGTGCATGTGTCTCTGTGTGTGTGTGTGTGTGTGTGTGTGTCTTTGTGTGTGTCTGTGTGTGTGTCTCTGTGTGTGTGTGTGTCTCTGTGTGTGTGTGTGTGTGTGTGTGTCTCTGTGTGTGTGTGTGTCTCTGTGTGTGTGTGTGTGTGTGTGTCTCTGTGTGTCCCTATGTGTGTGTGTGTGTGTGTGTGTGTGTGTGTGTGTGTGTGTGTGTGTGTGTGTGTGTGTGTGTGTGTGTGGACTTACCCCCTTCGTGTTGATCAGGTTTCCGTCCCACAGAGCAGCAGAGACAGAAACATCGACTATTAAACTCATCGCCATGTTTCACGCCGTGCTTCCTGTTAGAGGGCCATTCAGGGGGCGTGGCCTGATTATTTGTCCAAATAAACCTCGGGTGCGTCTCGTCTCTATGAATATTTTACTGCACCTGAAAACACCTGGATCCTCCAGGGGCCCTAAAGTGAAACCTGTCTCAGTGATGTGATATCATGTGATTCTTCTTCTCATGATGTTCAGCAGCTTCTGATCCAAACTAACAGGATCATCCTCCCTCCACCTTCTTTCTTTCTTCTCTTCATTCATAAGAAGATTACTAACTTGTTTACGGCTCTTTAAACATTTTAATTTCCTTAAGCCAATTGTTTTCAAAGCGCTCACTCTCTGACGTGGACTTTTAGCCAGTGAGCTATCCGGCCGCGGAGGACAGATTTATCACTGAGCTGCTGATAAGAGGAGGCCAGTCAGGTTAATCTGAATGCTTCCTGTTTGTTTGATCTGTCAGCCTCTGAACTCAGACCACACATGGACCTTATTGATTTAATGAAGAACGGACCAACATTAATATTCAATCTGTAAATGACAACAATGAAGCCCGTCACGGTGGCTGTTTGCTGGACGGATTTTTGAACCGTTTGAGGAAACTGTTGTGATTTTGTTTTGTTAATAGAACTGATGTTATAATGAGATTCTTTAAAGGAGATTTATTCAACTGTCACCATGAGCGATGTCAATCTGGGACAGATGTTGAGTAGCCTTGCGAGATGTGAAGGTCTATAATCTCCTGACACCAGTAAAATCCTTCATTTAGTTTCTGTCTCTTTAAGGCCCCTCCCCCCATGTGCCCTCTCACCTCTGATTGGTCAGCTCTGTTTGCAGTTGTAGGGACATTTGACTAAGCTTCTGGGTGGGCGTGTCCTTGAGCGAGCTGCTGCCAGGGTGGGCGTGTCCTACAACTTTGCTTCATGCTCTGCTCTAATAGGTCAGGTTCGAATCGCCAAGATCTCGTAACGTCTTGTTCAGAGCAGCAGGAAGCCACGCCCCCAACATCGTGACATTACATGCTCGTATTTAAGCCGAACCGCAGAGGGTTCACGTCTCAAATCATTCTGGAGGATTCTTGAGTTTTTGAACGTGTCAAAGGATCTTTACTAACTTGCTGCTGTGACACATTCAAACATTCACATTCAGGTAACGCAGTGATTACAAGTCGTTTGTCTAATACAACATAATGTTTAACTCACCGAGATGAAATCCTGTCGAGCGCAGAAAAAAAGGAAGAAAAACAAAATGAATTCAGTTTGTCTGTAAATAAAAATACGTGAAATAACAGAAACGCTTCGACTCATCACAAACCAAGGCTGCAGACATGCTAACAACTAGCGAACATCATCATGCTAACAACTAGCTAACATCACCATGCTAATAACTAGCCAACATCATCATGCTAACAACTAGCGAACATCATCATGCTAATAACTAGCTAACATCATCATGCTAATAACTAGCTAACATCATCGTGCTAATAACTAGCTAACATCATCATGCTAACAACTAGCGAACATCATCATGCTAACAACTAGCTAACATCATCATGCTAATAACTAGCCAACATCATCATGCTAACAACTAGCGAACATCATCATGCTAATAACTAGCTAACATCATCATGCTAATAACTAGCTAACATCATCGTGCTAATAACTAGCTAACATCATCATGCTAACAACTAGCGAACATCATCATGCTAACAACTAGCTAACATCATCATGCTAATAACTAGCCAACATCATCATGCTAACATGCTCACAGTAGCAAAGCTAACATGCTGATGTTTCACAATGTTTTCCATGTTTATTTTTCTCAGGTTAGCCGCTTAGCATGCTAACATCAGCTAATATGCTTTTATTAATAGAACGAGCTGAGGCTGATGGGAATGTCTTTAGTGAAACTGAAGCTTTTGAAACATTACAATGCTGACCAGATGATGGCGCTGTATGAATATGATATGGAATAATATGTTTATGTAAATGTTAATGTTTAGACCGAGTGCAAAGAATATGTTGCAACAGGCACAAAAAGCCTGCGAGATGTCTGGTTCATTGGTCAAGTGTTGCGGATGCCGAGGGGAATGGACTGTCTGCCAGGTTGGGACATGAGCACGACCTTGGATGTCCCACATGGCAGAGCAAAGTGATCGAGGGAGCCCAGGTCAAAAGGTGGTCTTGAATTTCCCTCGGGATCAATAAAGTATCTATCTATCAAGCCTCTTACAGCTTGAAACACACCGGGTGCTGCAAACCCCTGAGTATTTGCTGCCATGACCTGAGGGTATTCTTTTTTTAGTTTGCTCATCGGCCATCAACTTTAAGGACCCAATCAGAAAGTCAAGGCTGTGCTTCAGGGAGGAATATTCTATCTGCCGAAAAATATTTCCTGATTCCTTTCTGGGAAGGACACGAGCAGTTCCCAGATTTGTCTTAAACCACAAAACATACCAATTCGAGGTCATACCATGAGGAACCTCCCTGCACATGTGCCAGTGCTCCTGTTAGCCTAACATGCTCATTTTGCAATCATCCTGCCACTGCTGGACCAGACTCCATGGGAACTTCTGGTCCATCCGGACAGCTGTCACAGCACAGGGGACTGTCTCTGCTCCGTGATAGAAACAGCTCTGTCCTGAGCTTCAAACACGGGGAACCCTCGGTTAGACCTCAAAGGGTTCCACTTTCATTGTTTTGGAACTTGGCTTGGCGTTTCTCCTTGCTATGATAATAGAATACTGCCTTTGTGGTATTCCTCAGTAACAGAACCACACCTGGATCTGATCCAGCTGCATCCCCAATTATTTCAGTTGTTTCTGTAACATCAGTTCTATTAAAACAAAATGACAACAGTTTCCTCAAACGGTTCAAAAATCCGTCCAGCAAACAGCCACCGTGACGGGCTTCATTGTTGTCATTTACAGATTGAATATTAATGTTGGTCCGTTCTTCATTAAATCAATAAGGTCCATGTGTGGTCTGAGTTCAGAGGCTGACAGATCAAACAAACAGGAAGCATTCAGATTAACCTGACTGGCCTCCTCTTATCAGCAGCTCAGTGATAAATCTGTCCTCCGCGGCCGGATAGCTCACTGGCTAAAAGTCCACGTCAGAGAGTGAGCGCTTTGAAAACAATTGGCTTAAGGAAATTAAAATGTTTAAAGAGCCGTAAACAAGTTAGTAATCTTCTTATGAATGAAGAGAAGAAAGAAAGAAGGTGGAGGGAGGATGATCCTGTTAGTTTGGATCAGAAGCTGCTGAACATCATGAGAAGAAGAATCACATGAACTGGAAACTCATCACAAAGAGAGATCAAATGTTGACAGAGATTTTGAATGTAACACTATGATTTAGAGCGCCTGTGTCTGTCTGGAATAACATCAGTGTGTTCACTTTATAATCTTCACTGTGCTCTTTGTTTACCTTCTTCATGACCAGGCTCGGCTCCTGAGCGAGGAGACATTTCTGAGCTTCCATGTTTCCAACAGCTGAGCTCTTTAACCACTCTTTCTCCAGAGGATCCAGCTGCACCCTGTGGAACAAAGACTGGGGGGGGGGGAAGGTGTCTTAATACTGCTGGACTTAATACAGCTTCACCTGTAAGGCTGTGACATCCTGTTATTAAACACATTACCTACAAATCTACATACTTGTTAAATATCTGCACATATCTTATTTCAAGGCCGTTTTGGACGCCCCTGGGTTTGCCAGATATGAGAGCAGTTATCAGGTGAACAGGTGTTGCAGCGATGGAAGCGGGCAGTGGAACTGCTTCAGATAGAAGTGATTGTACCCGAGCTAAAAAGCCTCTGCATGTTTCTAATAAGCTCCAGCAGCAGAAAGCTGCTCAAACTAGGATCAATGTTGGAGATGAAACATGGAGAGAGGTTAGAACGCAGAAAGCTTTACAGACCCATGCAGAGCTGGCTAAACACTGAAGCTACAGTGTCTCTACATGCAGAGCTGGCTAAACACTGAAGCTACAGTGTCTCTACATGCAGAGCTGGCTAAACACTGAAGCTACAGTGTCCACCACATGCAGAGCTGGCTAAACACTGACGCTACAGTGTCTCTACATGCAGAGCTGGCTAAACACTGAAGCTACAGTGTCCACCACATGCAGAGCTGGCTAAACACTGAAGCTACAGTGTCCACCACATGCAGAGCTGGCTAAACACTGAAGCTACAGTGTCCACCACATGCAGAGCTGGCTAAACACTGAAGCTACAGTGTCCACCACATGCAGAGCTGGCTAAACACTGAAGCTACAGTGTCCACCACATGCTCAGTTTACGTAGAAACATTTCCAGAAGACCTTTTCTGCTTTAACTAAGCTGAACTGTCATCAGGTCTGTTCGTTTGAATATTAGGGTCCCAGTCTGTGAATTCATACACACACACACACACACACACACACACACTTTCAAACATGCGCACACACACACACACACACACACACACACACACACACACACACACTGTGGCTCATTGGCTCTTCTGATTTTCTTCTGAACTCACCATGAAAGAAGAAGCAGCAACACTTCTGCTGTCATCCTCCTCACTCTGAAATAACAACAACAACAAACAGTTAAACATCAACAAACAGTTAAACAACAACAACAAACAGTTAAACATCAACAAACAGTTAAACAACAACAACAAACAGTTAAACATCAACAAACAGTTAAACAACAACAACAAACAGTTAAACATCAACAAACAGTTAAACAACAACAACAAACAAACAACAACAACAACAAACAATTAAACATCAACAAACCGTTAAACAACATCAACAAACAATTAAACATCAACAAACAGTTAAACAACATCAACAAACAATTAAACATTAAACAACAAACAATTAAACAACATCAACAAACAGTTAAACAACATCAACAAACAATTAAACAACAAACAATTAAAGAACATCAACAAACAGTTAAACAACATCATGCTATACTGGGAATATTTGCCTTTCTGTCAATCATGTGGAGTGACAACGTCAACAAGAGAGCGGAGAAGACGAGCAGAAAACATAACAGTCGTTTAATGGCGTGCAGACAGAGTGGCGTGGTGGCGTGCAGACAGAGTGGCGTGGTGTCGTGCAGACAGAGTGGCGTGGTGGCGTGCAGACAGAGTGGCGTGGTGGCGTGCAGACAGAGTGGCGTGGTGGCGTGCAGACAGAGTGGCGTGGTGGCGTGCAGACAGAGTGGCATGGTGGCGTGCAGACAGAGTGGCGTGGTGGCGTGCAGACAGTGGCGTGGTGGCGTGCAGACAGAGTGGCGTGGTGTCGTGCAGACAGAGTGGCGTGGTGGCGTGCAGACAGAGTGGCGTGGTGTCGTGCAGACAGAGTGGCGTGGTGGCGTGCAGACAGAGTGGCGTGGTGTCGTGCAGACAGAGTGGCGTGGTGGCGTGCAGACAGAGTGGCGTGGTGGCGTGCAGACAGAGTGGCGTGGTGTCGTGCAGACAGAGTGGCGTGGTGGCGTGCAGACAGAGTGGCGTGGTGGCGTGCAGACAGAGTGGCGTGGTGGCGTGCAGACAGAGTGGCGTGGTGGCGTGCAGACAGAGTGGCGTGGTGGCGTGCTGAGTCCTGCTGACACGCAGCGATCGTCCCTGAAGGAGCCTTAAAGTTTAAAATCTAATGAATCCATTGAGTCCTGAAAAAGCTTCTTTGATGTTCTGGAAACACTTCAGAGACACTTTGATCTGAACACCTGACAACAGCTGACATCTTCATCCTGCGTCTGCTGTCACCCGGCAGACTGGAGAGGTCGGCGCTCCGTGTGTGTTAATGAGCTTTATCTCATTTATTCTGTCTTTCTCTGCATCAACAGATCTGTTTCATCTTTCCTCAAACAGTGAGTGAAGGCTCGCCGCTCGCCGCTCGCCGCTCCGCAGTCTGCTCACACCCTGATCACTGTCGACAGGAAGACGGTCCCTGCTGTGGTGCAGAACAGGTAGACACTATGAACTGTTTCTGTAGTGTTGACGGGTCCAATGAGTTTCATCTTTAAACTCGCAGTGTCGTCTGATTGGCTGTATTAGCCAGTGCACTCAGGCAGCGATACGTAGGACTTTAGTTTGGAGCTCTTTGGCGCCCCCGAAGGTCTCTGAGTGGAACTGCCAACCCAGACTTCCCTCTCCGCAGCTCCAGGAAGGGGGGCGAGGAGGATCCTGATCAGAAGCTCCTTTAGACAGACTCTCTCTCTCCTCTGCTCGCCCCCTTCACTCCTCTCATCCTGTTTCCTCCCCTCTCGTGTCCTCTCCTCCGTCTTATTCAATTAGGCCTCTAATTGGTCGAATAGTCTCTGGTTGCTCGTTAGTGGACGGGAGAAGACTCGATGTGACATGAAACGTTCTAACTGTTATTTCTTTGTCACGTTGACTTTAAATGATTCTGTTATTTAAAAAATCCCCCCCATCAGAAAAGATTCATTTTTGTAACGAGGAAGAAAGCCAGGAGGCGGGACTTCCTCTTTAATTACACGTCTGGAATCAAACAGACGCCTGCGGTCACGTCTCGGCGAGCGTCTGAAAATGAACTGTTGCTAAAGAGTCCTGGAGACGCAGCCTGAAAGAGCGAGGAAGGCTCCACTGAGGCGACGCTAAGCTTCATCACTGCCGAGCTTTAATCCAGCTCAGAGAGAGAGAGAGAGAGAGCTCACTGACGGAGGACGAGCGAGACTGACGGCCTTTTATTTATCACTTTGTTACGTTGTGCAGAGGGAGGAGTGGCTGTTTAATCCACAGCAGCTCTGTGACACTGTGAGTGTGAAGGTGTCTGCAGCAGCCAATCAGAGCGTCTCTGTTGGACACCACGCAGCGTCCCTGCAGAGACCAGCAGGACAGAACGTTTGGAGGCTGGATCACGCCGCTGCACGCTTGTTTTTGTAACAATAAATCACCTCGTTGTCTAAAAGTCCAAAGAACAGAAAAACAGTCCGACAGCCCGGAGCGTCAGACCGGAACCAAACAGAACCAAAGTTTGAAAGAGTGAAGGTGAGCCTGCAGCTGAACTTCACACGCGTGTAATGAGAATCACATTAACATGTTAATGGAGCTTTTTGCGACGCTTCCATGTAAGCGATGGTTGTATTGATATCATTGTGTGATGGCGAGCGCTCTCCTCTCTGCCCTCTCATTCACACACGCCCACTCACGCTCACACTAATGAAAAAGTCATTTCTGAGCGAGCGGCGGCGTGAAAGGAGCCGTCTGTGAACCTCGCTGTCAGGGTCAGCACAGGTCAAAGGAATTATGATTACGCCGCAGCCTTCGAGGGCGTCTTATTCCCCCCGTGACCCGAGCATAAAGAAAAGCTCTCCGAGCGAAGAGCAGCGCTGATAGATCTGCACGAGAACACGGACGCTTCGTTAGAACCCGAGGATCACTGATGCTCACATCACCTCAACAAGATGGAGGTCGCACAATCCTTTTATTTCTCTTTGTCTCTGAGCTCTCTGACTCCACACCAGCTTTAACACATTTATCTCAACGTCTGAGACACCACGTGGAAGAGTCTGCAGCAGGTAAACAGGCTGTAACGTCTGCAGCAGGTAAACAGGCTGTAACGTCTGCAGCAGGTAAACAGGCTGTAACGTCTGCAGCAGGTAAACAGGCTGTAACGCCTGCAGCAGGTAAACAGGCTGTAACGCCTGCAGCAGGTAAACAGACTGTAACGTCTGCAGCAGGTAAACAGGCTGTAACGCCTGCAGCAGGTAAACAGACTGTAACGTCTGCAGCAGGTAAAACAGGCTGTAACGTCTGCAGCAGGTAAACAGGCTGTAACGTCTGCAGCAGGTAAACAGGCTGTAACGCCTGCAGCAGGTAAACAGGCTGTAACGTCTGCAGCAGGTAAACAGACTGTAACGTCTGCAGCAGGTAAACAGGCTGTAACGTCTGCATCAGGTAAACAGACTGTAACGTCTGCAGCAGGTAAACAGACTGTAACGTCTGCAGCAGGTAAACAGACTGTAACGTCTGCAGCAGGTAAACAGGCTGTAACGTCTGCAGCAGGTAAACAGGCTGTAACGTCTGCAGCAGGTAAACAGTCTGTAACGTCTGCAGCAGGTAAACAGACTGTAACGTCTGCAGCAGGTAAACAGACTGTAACGTCTGCAGCAGGTAAACAGGCTGTAACGGCTGCAGCAGGTAAACAGACTGTAACGTCTGCAGCAGGTAAACAGACTGTAACGTCTGCAGCAGGTAAACAGGCTGTAACGTCTGCAGCAGGTAAACAGGCTGTAACGTCTGCAGCAGGTAAACAGGCTGTAACGTCTGCAGCAGGTAAACAGACTGTAACGTCTGCAGCAGGTAAACAGACTGTAACGTCTGCAGCAGGTAAACAGACTGTAACGTCTGCAGCAGGTAAACAAACTGTAACGTCTGCAGCAGGTAAACAGGCTGTAACGTCTGCAGCAGGTAAACAGGCTGTAACGTCTGCAGCAGGTAAACAGACTGTAACGTCTGCAGCAGGTAAACAGACTGTAACGTCTGCAGCAGGTAAACAGGCTGTAACGTCTGCAGCAGTTAAACAGGCTGTAACGTCTGCAGCAGGTAAACAGGCTGTAACGTCTGTGGAGAGTTCCAGCTTCCTTTGTTAAGAACCAGCCAATGAGTGTGCTGCGTTTGGCACACAGTCATTCAAAGATTAAAATTAAAACCAGCAAGCACAAAGAGGGTTCAGAGCAGCGACAGGAGGGCGCCTTGTGTGACCTGAGCAGGTGGGTACATGTGGGTTTGTGGTTAAGGTGTCTCGACTGGGAGCTTTGACAGTATGGTCAACACTGATAGGATGAGTCTTGTGCAGTGAGGACACGCTCGTTCACAGACTCACCGCCCTGGAGGTCGTCCTCTCGCTGCTCAGAGAAATGGAGTCGCTCCTCATACTCAGGTGGTCGCAGCACGTCACGTCTCCTCCGTCACTGCTGCAGCTCACCTGGTCTGCAGGCGGTCTCCAGGGCTCTGCAGGTTTCACGCCAGACTCTGGAGGTCCAGCAGCTGATGGTGGACGCTGAGACAGAAGAATATTTCATATTTAAGCTTTGTGGACACGGGACCTTTGTCTGGGGAAAAAAAATCAATAAATATCCAGTCTAAGGAGCTGAGGACTTTTATTTGTGTTGCCGTGGTAACGAAACAGGTTTCAACATTCGATGTATTCTGGAATCTTATCAAAGTTGAAGTTGTGGCGTTGTGGCGTCCGCCGTGGGTTCTGAGAGTAACATGAGAAGGAAGTGGCGGCGGTGCGGGTAAACGTTTGGGACATGTTTTCATTCTTTACTTTCAGACTCCATAAAGTGTAAAACATCAGGAAGAGACCGACACAAACAACGCCGCCGTGCTCAGCGTGATCTGAACACGCCGCCAACCAGAACACATCACTTCCAATCTCTACTCGTGTCCATCAAACGGCTCCGAGGCCTCGCTGAATTACCATATGAGACGGTGTTTACATCTCTACTAAATGTCCGCCTGCCTCCTGAAAGTAACGTTCATCTCTACACGCCAAGCGAGCGCGCCGGGCGTTCAGCACGAGGAGGCGCGGCTGGCAGCAGACATCAGCAGCAGTTTAACATCTCACAGAGCGCCATTGTCCTTTAACGCTTTCAGACTGGCGTCCCCAGAGAGCTCATTACGCCTTCCTACTGTCCCCGACACACACACACACACACACACACACACACACACACACACACACACACACACACACACACACACACGCCAAGCGACGACAGGAAGCGGCTCCGTAGCACCCGTCCCGTCCTTCACAGTGGTTCAGCTAATGATTTCAGCTACTTCCTGTTTCTTCTGTAAATAATAAAGACTTTTTTAAGGTTTAAAAAAGAGAGGCTCGTTTCATGACAGTGACAGCGCCGCCTCCTGGCTGCCGTGTGTACTGCAGCACCGAGGTGACCACATGGACTCGGCCTGCGGCGGCTGGCGTCGGTGTACACGTGGCCAGGTGAACACCTGTTTCAGGTCTCTTCATGTTGTGATGAAACAAAGAGCAGCTCTTTATGCTGGATGTAAATGTGGCGTTCTCCACACAGGCCCCTCCCCCTCCTCCATGA
>NW_027636579.1:0-2500 GCF_947650265.1 Symphodus melops | reverse complement strand
CAGTGAAAGATGTTAGACTTCATAAAGGACTTAATGAAAGGTGTTAGACTTCATAAAGGACTTAGTGAAAGGTGTTAGGAGACTTCATAAAGGACTTAGTGAAAGGTGTTAGGAGACTTCATAAAGGACTCAGTGAAAGATGTTAGACTTCATAAAGGACTCAGTGAAAGATGTTAGACTTCATAAAGGACTTAGTGAAAGGTGTTAGACTTCATAAAGGACTTAGTGAAAGGTGTTAGGAGACTTCATAAAGGACTTAGTGAAAGGTGTTAGACTTCATAAAGGACTTAGTGAAAGGTGTTAGACTTCATAAAGGACTTAGTGAAAGGTGTTAGACTTCATAAAGGACTTAGTGAAAGGTGTTAGACTTCATAAAGGACTTAGTGAAAGGTGTTAGGAGACTTCATAAAGGACTTAGTGAAAGGTGTTAGGAGACTTCATAATGAGCGAGTCACTTTAAAAGTTGTGCTGCAATGAATTGTGGGTCGGCACTTTCTCGTCTCCTTTCCTAAAGGAGGTAATAAAGGAAGCATTGAGCCTCCTTTCCTTCACTTTAAGAGAATTCAAACCGCTCTCATCATGGCCGCCACGTAAACGCTTCAGGGTTAAAGAAACAAGGATACAGGAGGGAGAATCTGAACGCAGCCTCTGAGTCTCACCAGGCTCCGCCCACTTTCATGATAAAAAGATCAGTTTTTATTTCCCATCAGGCTTTGCTGCACTCACCTCCTCAGCCTGAGTGATGACCAGCTCCGGGACGTTCCCTCCTGATTGGTCTGCAGCCTGCAGGACCTGGTCCTGGTCTAAGTGCTCCTGAGACCCAGCTTGGTCCTGGTCCTGGTCTAAGTGCTCCTGAAGCCCAGCTTGGTCCTGGTCCTGGTCTAAGTGCTCCTGAAGCCCAGTTTGGTCCTGGTCTAAGTGCTCCTGAAGTCCAGCTTGGTCCTGGTCCTGGTCTAAGTGCTCCTGAGGCCTAGATTGGTCCTGGTCCTGGTCTAAGAGCTCTTGAAGCCCAGCTTGATCCTGGTCCTGGTCTAAGTGCTCCTGAAGTCCAGCTTGTTCCTGGTCTAAGTGCTTCTGAGGCCTAGCTTGATCCTGGTCCTGGTCTAAGTGCTCCTGAAGCCCAGCTTGGTCCTGGTCCTGGTCTAAGTTCTCCTGAGGCCCAGCTTGGTCCTGGTCCTGTTCTAAGTACTCTGAAGCCCAGCTTGGTCCTGGTCCTGGTCTAAGTGCTCCTGAAGCCCCGCTTGGTCCTGGTCTAAGTGCTCCTGAAGCGCAGCTTGATCCTGGTCTAAGTGCTCCTGAAGCCCAGCTTGGTCCTGGTCTAAGAGCTCTTGAAGCCCAGCTTGATCCTGGTCCTGGTCTAAGTGCTCCTGAGACCCAGCTTGGTCCTGGTCTAAGTGCTCCTGAAGCCCAGCTTGGTCCTGGTCCTGGCCTAAGTGCTCCTGAGGCCCAGCTTGGTCCTGGTCCTGGTCTAAGTGCTCCTGAGGCCCAGCTTGTCCTGGTCTAAATGCTCCTGAGGCCCAGCTTGGTCCTCGTCCTGGTCTAAGTGCTCCTGAGGCCCAGCTTGGTCCTGGTCTACGTGCACCTGAGGCCCAGCTTGATCCTGGTCCTGGTCTAAGAGAAAAAGAGTTTCTGAAATTAAAGATTCAAATATAAAAACATTTAAAGAGCGCCTCTGGAGATCCAGACCCCCCCCCCCCCCCCCAACACTAAAGGCTCCTCCTCTGAGTCTCAGAGGGGGGATGAGATAAGATCCACTTCCTGTGGAGAAACACGAACATCAGGCTGGAGCTAACCAAAGAGCTACACAAACTCAGCCCTCTCTGAGGTTCTCTTCCCACCTTGGTCCTGATCCTGGTCCAACTCTCTGATCTCTTGGTCCATGTTGTAAAGCTCAGATTCCTCTCCAAGTTCTTCTTCTGGACTCTGGTGGACTTCTTGGTCCTCAGGAGGTTTCTGACCTTCTACTTTATCTCCAGTCTTGTCTGAAAGCTGATCCTGGTCTACGTCAGAGGGAAGACTTTCAAGGTAGTAGTTCTCTACAGGGCAGTCCTGTATCTCCTCAGGTCCGGAGACCTGGACCTGATCCTGGTTTAGGTCTGTGTCCATGGTCTCTGTTCGCTCAGATCTGGAAGCAGAAATATGAAAATCAAACTTTCATGTCAAGGTAAAAAAAAACTTGCTGTGAAAGATGGGCCGAGGTCACAAGGTCAAGAGGTCATAGGTCAAGAGGTCATGAGGTCAAGAGGTCATGAGGTCATAGGGAATTTCAAATCAAAGATGGAAAATAAGACAATCAGAGGAAATAAACAAGACAGTCAAAGATTCTCTTGATATGAATGTGTATATCTGAAGTGTGGGGGCGTGGTCTGGAGGGAGTTAGACCACGCCCACCTGCCAGTCAGGTCAGCTACTATGTTATTGCCCCCCCCCACACACACACACTTCATCGACATCTGAGGGTGAGCTCACGTGATGTCTTCATGTGTTTGTGTAAATGTTT
>NW_027636580.1:0-32500 GCF_947650265.1 Symphodus melops | reverse complement strand
TTTGGTCTGGATGGTTCCTCCTGCTCATGGACTGAGACTGTGTGTTGCTGTAGATGATCCATGAAACTGTCCTGGCTGCCAGCAGAGCTGTGACCTCTGACCTCTGACCTCTGGCTCCCATTCAGCAGAGAAACCAGGCAGACACTTTTTATAGACTGCTCGGGCGGGGTCAGGGTTCATGGGAAAAGCTTTGGTGGACCTGTCTTCACAGAGAGGGAGGACGGGCTGACATGGACGTCGTCACGGTTACAGGACCAGGACTCACATGCACCTGTTAGACTCCAGGACCACATCATGTTCCTGTGCATGTCCCGTTATACAAGCACCATTTATCAACACATGTACGTCCCACAGCTAGCTCAGTGTTAGCAACCGCGACCAGCTCAAGAGCCACTCAGACCGGAACCAACCAGCAAACATGGAGCATCAAACGTTGAGTCAAGCTGACGCCAGGCTGAGAGCGGAGGCGGGTTCAAGCCACCGTCAGCCCGACACGTTTACACGAATTTAAAACGTCCAGTTTCACTGCTCACTTTCTGACTCAGTGTCAAAGTTTCCAGAGAATAGGAAAACAATCTCTGAAACCACCACATGAGTCAGACCTGTGGGACATGACACAACATTACCCCCCCCCCCCCCCTCGCAGAAGACCAAACCTTGACTTTCCATCAGGCTGTAGTGGGGGCGTATCATCCAGCCTACTTTTATCTGTAAACTTGACTGTGAGACATGAGGCCGTCCAATCCGAGCTGCTCTTTACTAACCAACCTGCTGTCACTCCATCAACCACAGGATCCTCTGCATTCACTCACTGAAGGCCCAAATCCATGAACTCTCCTTTAACAACAAGCTGAAGTTCCCTTAGTCCAAACATGTCATCCCCTTTGTGATCTGGCTTCAGCCTGGACTTAGTTTAAATGAATAAGTGCTGATGATGGTGAACTCTCAGGAGATGATCATTCCTCAGCACGGTGGCTCTTGTCATGTCTTCACAACAGAAAACAATGTGGACACAGCGGCGAGGTGTTCCACAGGGATCAACGCTGGGTCCACTTCTTCTTTAATGATCTTACATTTACACTTACAATGGACACGACGCTATGCTGATGACACTGTCATATATACGTCCAACACCGATATCAGAAACACAAAGCTCTCTCCAGCCTCACTCTGATCTCTCTTTATCTTTCTCCACCATGAAACCAAATCACATACAGTGTTATTGAGTATAAATAGGAGACTTGGTTTAATGTGGTGATGATGTCACACATCTGTAGCATGCTGGTCGTTTTAAATATCTTGGAGTTTGTCCTGATCTAGAACGGTCTTTTAAATCTCATATTGATGGTGTCTATCACTGTGAGTCTCCATCTCGTGACTGCTTCAGACTTCAGACTCGTCCTCAGGACTGCCAGAGTTGGATCACTGTGACGTTATCTATCAAAAGTCATCTAAACCTGATCTTACTCAGCTCAACTCGGCCTGGAATCTGCAGATTGATCCTCGCCTGTTCTTTGTTTACTCATCGTTGAGAAGACGACAGCACTGGATCCAGTTTCTTAAACACTTGAACTAAAACAGTGTTTTTTACCCTTCACTGTCAGTCCCTCAGGAGACACTCCAGTCAGATCTCTGTAGTTCCTGCTGACTAACATACGTGCAGAGATCAGAATGCTTTGTCCTCCTTGTGTCTTGTTAGCGCTGATTCTGTCACTGAGTGTTTGGATCTGCTGCTTTTCTTTCCTTTACTCGTCCTGCCCATTTTGGTTTTAATGTTTTTCATCCATGACTCTGTTTTGTCTTGTCTTTGTTTGTGTATTGTTAACACTTTGTCTTGTCTTTACCTGTATTGTTGGACCCTCTTAAAATCCAGATGGTCCATCTTAAGGGGCTTAAAGTACAAATATTTAACCCTGAGATTCCTGAAGGACATTTTTAGTGCCGTTGTTGCATTTTGTTTGCATCTGATAAGCACAGTTTGTGCTTTGTCTCCCCTCCCTGTCTTGGCTCAGAGCAGAGCTGAGTCACAGGGATTATCAGCAGTCTGAAGGGAGGACTTTCAGAAGGCTTTTGTTTGTACAAAAACTGGCATCCACCTTTTCTAAGTATCGGTTAAGCTGCTTTCTCATTAAACTCAGAAGGAGGTCGAGACATGATGGGAGTTGTCCTTTCAGACACTGAGCACAGCGGTGGATTGTGGGTGGGGAGAAAGGAGGAGAAGGATTCAGTGCATCGGTCGGACATCGGTGTTATCGGCCCTCGTGACAAACAGCGACAGCATGATGTAGAAGTTGTATTTCACTAGCTAGCTTACCTAACTGCTAATTCAGAGAAGAGTTTCAACAGGGCAGAAGAAGAAGTCACCTGCTGGACCAACTCATTTGTTTTCATGGTCAACAAAAACAAAAATGGCGGCAGTGTGGTGAGTGACACCCGCCTTATTCAGACTGGGATCTTTACGGCCTGTGACGTTTGGCCTTCAGTCCGTCTGTCTCGGAGGAGTAATGTGGGGACGAAGTCACCCCCCCTGATCTTCAGAGATCTTCTTTATAATAAGGGGCGGGGCTTATCTGATTGAACAGCATTTCCAATATGGTGACCACCACCGACAGGCTTCAGAAGACCACCTTATAAACCAATGGGTGACCTCACTGAGACCGCGTCCATGTTTATATACGCTCTGTGTCAGTGGGCCACCACATGGCCTCAAAATGAAGCCATGCTGTAACTCTGCTCGTAAACAGGTCCAGGTGTTTATTGGGATGTTTAACACTCTCTATAATGGATGACTGAATGCAGGCATGAGGTGCCCTGGGGTCAGATCTTAAAGATACTTCTGTCTCTCTACTTTATTCAGGATAAAAAGACGATAGCTTGTTCTTTAAGTGTGCAGAGACAGGTGAGAACTTTGGCTTGCTGCTGGGACATCCATCTTCGCATCATTTGTGGCGGGTTGATGGATCGTAAAAGGAGATGGGGAAGCACTCAGGAGGAAGAAAAGAAGGTGTGCTCTGTCCTGGTCACTGGTCACTACCAGCTGAGCGTCCTTGAAATACACGCTGCAGAACCGTGTTTGTGTTCACATTCAAAGACACTTCATGGCCAAATGGGAAACGTTTCTTAATTTCCTCTTAAGTCTCTTCCTCCAACTTGTTTTTTATTCTCTCCTTTTAAACCAAAACCTTTATGTCATCTATGAAGTCAGGATGGGGTTTCTCCCCTCCAGAAGTGGATATGTGAGTGGAGCCCTGAAGTCCTAACCCTCCCATCGCCCATCCAGGGAATTAGCTCTGAGTGACTCAATGTTGGAACCAGCTGTGCTTTCATGTTTGGCTTGCCTCTAACCAAACCTAGTTACTAAAGCAAAGACTGTTTACCACACGCTTTGTAACAATCAGAGTCTGGTCCAAGTCTCCAAGTGCAAACAGGTGCTGGAGCACGTCAAAAGGATTGTTGTTGAGAGTTTGTCGAAGACGCTACGAGGAGTTTTGGGGGAATTTGGGGGAATATTGGCATGGCACCGATCAACACTGAGTGTAACTTAACTGAGTGTTATACTATGAGTTACCTCAGACGGGTCCTGGACATCTAGAGGACGAGCTTAGGATGCTTAGTGCGAGTGAAAGGATAAAGAATAGGAGTAAAGAGTGGGAAATGAAGGTGTTACCTTAGAAGGTGTAGAAACTGAAGTGTGGTGCTTTTATTTTGAAATTGGACAAACTGAAGTGTGGTGCTTTTATTTTGAAATTGGACAAACTGAAGTGTGGTGCTTTTATTTTGAAATTGGATGTTTTGTATTGATGGCCTGGAAACAATAGAATCAAACAGATTCTTGCACCAACCCTTGCTTGTGTCGCATGCTGTAAGGACAGCTTGTTACTTCTATTTGTCGTGGAAGTGCTGAAGCAGAAAAAGGCTGCGAGGTCTCAGATCGCACTGATGTCTTGATTGTGTTAAAACATCAAGCCTTCATCTCGCATGCTCTAAAGCCTGCTAATCATTCCTCAAGCATGAGAGAGGACCGGGTCCAAAGAGGGCCAAGAGGGGAGAAACCGAGCCTGCATGAGTTTCTGTGAAACATAATGAGTTTCCATTTCCAGGGTCAAACTGCGTCTTTGAAACGGGAAGAGGTGCCGATTGAAATGCGGGACGTGAGGTTCGACACGCCACATCTGCATAAAAGCGAGAAGGTTGGGAGCACGACGAGTTAGGTGGGAGGAGATGTTATCAATCTCGGCTGTTTTCCCCTCGTGTTGTCATTTCCTCTGCAGCTGGACCCGGGCTGGAGAGGAAAGAAAAACACAAGTGAGGAGTATCAGAAATCTAAACTGTGGTCCTGCCAGAGGGCTGGGTGTTCCCCACCGCTGACACATCTGTAATAAAACACACGGCCTGATTGGGTAATGTGCTGCTAATGAAGGTGAAGAAACGGCCGGGCTGCAGAACAACATGTCCATGTGATGCAGCCCAGATGTTAGATAAACTGATTTAGTGAACCAAGGCGTCTGACTGGTTTCTTCAGTAATCCTGTAAAAAATGGAAAAGGAATAATACGTCAGTCTCCGAAGGACTGCTGAACGATTTCAGTGGTTTTAAGTGTCTGCGATCGGTCTCAGCCTTCGGCCTGACGGGAGTAATCCCTCAGATTTATGGCAGTGCCCGGGTCCTCCACAGAGAGCTCCATCAACCTGTCGTCTGCTCTCATGTCAGGTCACAGGCTTTGACCTGACAGTTGGTGGGTCATGGCCCCCATCAAAATACACTCCCAACAAGGAGTCTCTCACCTGACAGCCAGCTTTTCTTGGACCAGTCACAGCAGGGTGTCCTGTGCCAAACCGGATGTGGTGATGTGGGTCAGCAGCAGCATCTCAGACGTCTGTGTGATCTTACTCTTCACTACTTTAGCATTTTAGTTCCCTCAGACCCGGTTCAGCTGAGGACAGACGCTTTAAGACCATACCACCGTTTCTCTGACTGTCTGCCATGACTGTTCATGGCTGCTGGTGTTGGGTCAGTGTTGCTGCTGGTGTTGGGTCGGTGTTGCTGCTGGTGTTGGGTCAGTGTTGGGTTGGTGTTGCTGCTGGTGTTGCTGTTGGGTTGGTGTTGCTGCTGGTGTTGCTGCTGGTGTTGCTGTTGGTGTTGGTGCTGGTGTTAGGTCGGTGTTGGGTTGGTGTTGGGTCGGTGTTGGTGTTGGGTCGGTGTTGCTGCTGGTGTTGGGTCGGTGTTGCTGCTGGTGTTGGGTTGGTGTTGCTGCTGGTGTTGGGTTGGTGTTGGTGTTGCTGCTGGTGTTGGGTCGGTGTTGGGTTGGTGTTGCTGCTGGTGTTGGGTCAGTGTTGGGTTGGTGTTGGGTCGGTGTTGGGTCAGTGTTGCTGCTGGTGTTGGGTCGGTGTTGGGTTGGTGTTGCTGCTGGTGTTGGGTCGGTGTTGGGTTGGTGTTGCTGCTGGTGTTGGGTCGGTGTTGGGTTGGTGTTGGGTTGGTGTTGCTGCTGGTGTTGCTGCTGGTGTTGGGTCGGTGTTGGGTTGGTGTTGGGTCGGTGTTGGTGTTGGGGTCGGTGTTGGGTTGGGGTTGGTGTTGGGTTGGTGTTGGTGTTGGGTTGGTGTTGGGTTGGTGTTGGGTCGGTGTTGGTGCTGGTGTTGGTGCTGGTGTTGGGTTGGTGTTGCTGCTGGTGTTGGGTCGGTGTTGGTGCTGGTGTTGGTGCTGGTGTTGGGTCGGTGTTGGTGCTGGTGTTGGTGCTGGTGTTGGTGCTGGTGTTGGGTCAGTGTTGGGTCAGTGTTGGGTTGGTGTTGGGTCGGTGTTGGGTCGGTGTTGGTGTTGGGCTATTTCATTCTTCTTTGTAAGTGAAACAGAGACACACAGTTATTTTGATGACGTCTCTCATTTAGCAGATTTGTACTATGCCTGGTTTGGCACTTGATGACCTCTGACTTCCTGCAGAGCTGTTCGGCTCTTCAAAGGAACCACTTGGCTCAGGTTTCTCATCAGCGCTGCTTAATGTGCTCCATGCGCTCTGTCCACAGCTCCCCTCATGCTGCCTGGGCTTTGGCAGGTAAAGAGGCCGGAGTTATGGAAGTCATTAAAATTCCTCAGGAACATGTGGACGCTTGTTTATTTTTCCGCCCAGGCGGGGAGGATGGAGAGCTGCCAAGACGCTGCGCTGTCCTTCTCTCAGCTCAGAGGACAGTGGACAGGGACAGAGAGAGAGAAGGGCCTGATGGAGGACAGAGGAGATGAAAGACAAACAATGGGGGAGGAGGGAGGGAAGTGGAAGTGAAGAATAGAGAGGATAGAGAGAGTGGAGGGGGAGGCAGATATCGTCTACTGGAGGCAAATAAAGAGTCTGACAAATGAGCGTTGAGGTTTCAGTGATCCGTACAGGAAGAGGATTAGAGACGGACGGAGGCGCACACAGACTGGAGACGAGAGGAAGGACACAGAGATTTAATGGATGCAATTTGTCTGACAGTTGGTTTAAAAACTTCAAAAAAGCCACAAAAAGTCAAATTTGATCCAAGACATTTTATGGATTTGGTGGAAGGAAATAATGTTGTTTCTTAATGACTGCAGAAGAACAACAGACAGTGAGAGAAAGGAGTGTCAGGAAACACAGGGACAGTCGAACACTGTGAGCATATGTGTCTCTGGTCACTTCCTGTCAGCACCTGTGCTCTGTCTCTGCTCACTTCCTGACAGCACCTTCCTCTGTCTCTGGTCACTTCCTGACAGCACCTTCCTCTGTCTCTGGTCACTTCCTGACAGCACCTTCCTCTGTTTCTGGTCACTTCCTGACAGCACCTTCCTCTGTCTCTGGTCACTTCCTGACAGCACCTTCCTCTGTCTCTGGTCACTTCCTGACAGCACCTTCCTCTGTCTCTGGTCACTTCCTGACAGCACCTTCCTCTGTCTCTGGTCACTTCCTGTCAGCACCTGTGCTCTGTCTCGGGTCACTTCCTGTCAGCGCCTGTCCTCTGGTCACTTCCTGTCAGCACCTGTGCTCTGTCTCTGGTCACTTCCTGTCAGCACCTGTGCTCTGTCTCTGGTCACTTCCTGTCAGCACCTGTGCTCTGTCTCTGGTCACTTCCTGTCAGCACCTGTGCTCTGTCTCTGGTCACTTCCTGTCAGCACCTGTGCTCTGTCTCTGCTCACTACCTGTCAGCACCTGTGCTCTGTCTCTGCTCACTTCCTGTCAGCACCTGTCCTCTGGTCACTTCCTGTCAGCACCTGTGCTCTGTCTCTGCTCACTTCCTGTCAGCACCTGTCCTCTGGTCACTTCCTGTCAGCACCTGTACTCTGTCTCTGCTCACTTCCTGTCAGCACCTGTCCTCTGGTCACTTCCTGTCAGCGCCTGTGTCTCTGTCTCTGCTCGCTTCCTGTCAGCACCTGTCCTCTGTCTCTGCTCACTTCCTGTCAGCACCTGTCCTCTGTCTCTGCTCACTTCCTGTCAGCGCCTGTGCTCTGTCTCTGGTCACTTCCTGTCAGCACCTGTCCTCTGTCTCTGGTCACTTCCTGTCAGCACCTGTGCTCTGTCTCTGGTCACTTCCTGTCAGCACCTGTACTCTGTCTCTGCTCACTTCCTGTCAGCACCTGTCCTCTGTCTCTGGTCACTTCCTGTCAGCACCTGTCCTCTGTCTCTGGTCACTTCCTGTCAGCACCTGTGCTCTGTCTCTGGTCACTTCCTGTCAGCACCTGTCCTCTGTCTCTGCTCACTTCCTGTCAGCACCTGTACTCTGTCTCTGGTCACTTCCTGTCAGAGCCTGTGCCTCTGTCTCTGGTCACTTCCTGACAGCACCTTCCTCTGTCTCTGGTCACTTCCTGACAGCACCTTCCTCTGTCTCTGGTCACTTCCTGACAGCACCTTCCTCTGTCTCTGGTCACTTCCTGACAGCACCTTCCTCTGTCTCTGGTCACTTCCTGTCAGCACCTGTGCTCTGTCTCGGGTCACTTCCTGTCAGCGCCTGTCCTCTGGTCACTTCCTGTCAGCACCTGTGCTCTGTCTCTGGTCACTTCCTGTCAGCACCTGTGCTCTGTCTCTGGTCACTTCCTGTCAGCACCTGTGCTCTGTCTCTGGTCACTTCCTGTCAGCACCTGTGCTCTGTCTCTGGTCACTTCCTGTCAGCACCTGTGCTCTGTCTCTGCTCACTACCTGTCAGCACCTGTGCTCTGTCTCTGCTCACTTCCTGTCAGCACCTGTCCTCTGGTCACTTCCTGTCAGCACCTGTGCTCTGTCTCTGCTCACTTCCTGTCAGCACCTGTCCTCTGGTCACTTCCTGTCAGCACCTGTACTCTGTCTCTGCTCACTTCCTGTCAGCACCTGTCCTCTGGTCACTTCCTGTCAGCGCCTGTGTCTCTGTCTCTGCTCGCTTCCTGTCAGCACCTGTCCTCTGTCTCTGCTCACTTCCTGTCAGCACCTGTCCTCTGTCTCTGCTCACTTCCTGTCAGCGCCTGTGCTCTGTCTCTGGTCACTTCCTGTCAGCACCTGTCCTCTGTCTCTGGTCACTTCCTGTCAGCACCTGTGCTCTGTCTCTGGTCACTTCCTGTCAGCACCTGTACTCTGTCTCTGCTCACTTCCTGTCAGCACCTGTCCTCTGTCTCTGGTCACTTCCTGTCAGCACCTGTCCTCTGTCTCTGGTCACTTCCTGTCAGCACCTGTGCTCTGTCTCTGGTCACTTCCTGTCAGCACCTGTCCTCTGTCTCTGCTCACTTCCTGTCAGCACCTGTACTCTGTCTCTGGTCACTTCCTGTCAGAGCCTGTGTCTCTGTCTCTGGTCACTTCCTGTCAGCACCTGTCCTCTGGTCACTTCCTGTCAGCGCCTGTGTCTCTGTGATGCCTGAGACTGTTGAAATGTCTTGGTTGGTGTTTGTGCTGATTGTGATGAACTCAGACTGAGTTGAATAGTTCAGAGTGCTTCAGTCACCTCCGACCGTCGGTGGTTTAAACACCGACAGAATGAACTTGTCAGTCTTTCCAGCCTTCGTCCTCTGTTTAAGCCATCCACTGTGTCTCGTTTTCTATGACCAGTAAGTTCCTCCGTGTGAAAGACACGCCGTTGTTTTGCTGCGCCCACCGACCATTCATAAATCTTCCTCGCCGTCATTTGAAATGTGGAAAGATCCCTTCATGCTCGTCTTGAAACACCGGATCCTGCTGCGATGGTGGGCGTTCTCTCTGATCGCTTCAACAGAACACAAACTTAAAAGGGACAGTGGTGCAAAGAATGAGCGGATACTGTGTTCTCCTCCTGCGTCTGTGTGGGTGTCAACCCCCCCCCCCCGCCAGAAATGACGGGTCTGTCTGCTCCATCAGGCACCTTGTAAACCGAGTCAAAGCCTCCACTTTAAAGAGCCTCAATATTTCCTCTTTCTTTTCCACTGAAGATATTCCGTTCACCGTCTGACATGACGGCTGCTTAACCGCCGGGGAAACCAAAAGTGAGGCCGACCGCTGTGCTGAGCTTCCTCCTCTACGTCTGCCTGTCAGGTTTTATCTAACGGCCAATGATAACGGACGAGGAGACAGTGATGGACACCCCGGGAGGGAGGGAATGTGCGATGATGGCATGATGCTGTCATCCTCCGAGGATGAAGGAGGAGGAGGAGTTGTGGAATTTCTCGGGTGCGTTGCCGTGGTGTCGCCTTTCACAGCTGAAAAATGCATCAAAGTGATGTTTCTCCTCGCCATCGGGCTGGAGTCCAGCCGCAGGCCTTCACTGAGGTCACCCTCCGTCCCCTCTTACTCCCCCTCTCTCTGTTTCCCTGCGTTTGATCATGCTAATATGAAGTGACACAGCTATGTTGGCCCTGGGGAGAACCTGGCATTTACCTGCTCTGCCGGCAAATCGGAGACTAATTGAGAGGCAACATGAGAACCTGCGTCTCCCTCCTGCTCCGACCGTTAGCAAAGGTCCAAATGTCCACGTGTCTTTAATGTCCATCTCATGAACCCCGCGGAAAGTGTGTACAGCTGGACTGACCGCAGTTCTCTGGGTTCTTCCTGTGGACTGAAGACCTCAGGTGTGTTTTACAGTGACGGGGGGCTACCTGAGGTCGCCTCCCTGTGCGTCCCCTCTGAGTCAACACTCAGGGAGAGTCAGTCCGTGTATGTGAAGCTCCTGCTGTGTGTTTACACACCATGCCTCTCGCAGCTCTGTGAAGCTTTAATAATAAAAGGTGACTTTCACAGGTGTTTCAGTTCAAACGTGGCCCTACGGTTCCTCCCGCTCACTCAATGGTTTAAAGATGTGTTCCACCGTCACTCGGAGCCAACTGGAGTTGACGCTGATTTAAAGAGACGCGCCGACTTCCTAGCCCGCAGCAGTTTTCCTCGAATCAACGTCTCAGTGATCTTTATCCCGGCAACCAAACGTTCAGACATCCAAGCTCGGAAGTGGAAGAGATAATCCGTGGTGCTTTATGATCCGTGGTTGGTTGTGTAAATCCTCCCTTCGCCTGCTCTGCTCTTTGTTCTTCGTGTCTACAGCGGCTTTAAGCTAGCCGTCACTGGATCCGTTGGTATGTTTTTTCAAAGCATGACAAAGACACGTGTGGCGATGCTAATGCTGCAAGACGGCGATCTAAAGCTGCTGCTGACGAGATGGCGAGTAGATGAAAGAGTATTTGAGACACACAGGTGAAAACAGAGCGGTGTGTTTATTATGGTCCTGCAGGCTCAGAGCTTTGCAGCATTGTTCATGTGGACAGTGAAAACATTTGGTTTGCTGTAATGATGAAGTGCAAAGCTCGGAGCCGAACTACAAAGAGCCGGCGAGAGAATCACTCCAGACGTAAATATTAATGCTGCTGACATCATCTGTTAGCTTTTCAACAAAACACTTACAATCTGGATTTGGCCTGAACAGCTTCTTACAGTCTTGATGATAATTTGAACCAGATCGTGTCGACTTGGAGGAGAATGGAGGGGAAGATTACTCCAGCAGGCGTAACGATTTAAAGGTCACATGATTTAAACTCCTCCCCTCCATCTTCCTCCAGTCTGTCAACAAACCCCCCAGTGATGAGAAAAGTCCATCCTCTCCGTCTTCTGCCTGCTCCACGTCTCAGAAAATGTGTGCTCAAACAGGCCGTTTGGAGATGTTCCCTTCATGACATCACAAAGGGCAGTAGCCCCTCCCCTTCATGACATCACAAAGGGCAGTAGCCCCTCCCCCAGGTGGGTGACACTCCCACAGCTAGGTGTTTGTTCTGCCCTCTGAGTCTGCCTTCTCACTGTAAACAATAGGACATGGAGCCAGAAAGCAGCGAGTACACCCGAGCCCTTCCAGAGAGGGGGCGTGGCCAGACACAGCTCATTTACATATTTAAAGCTACAGACACAGAAACAGCCTGTTCTGAGCAGGGCTGAAATAGAGGGGTTTATAGACATGATCAAATACAGGATCAGAGTGGATTTACAACAACACACTTCACACACATGATGAAGAGGAGCGAGGACACTGATTTCACCTGAAGAAGAAGAAGAGGTCATGTGACCTTTAAATAAACCGGATTTCCCGACCATAAACAAAACTGTTAACGGTAGTTTCAAGTTTTCAGCGGCTGCAGCCATTGGCTCCTCCAGAAACTGCAGTGTTAGATTGTTGACTTTAGTGCTCAGCTGTAGTGAATGACTCGCTTCATGGTCTTCCTTCCTGATTGCATCACTTGATGTTGGTCTCCGTGGTGACCTTGAGTCACACGGTACACGCTGGTTGTCAGGAACAATACATTGACACAACGATGAGCGGCTTCTTTTTAGATATCCTTTGAGTGCTTCCTGACGGGGAAGGACGTGCGTGTGAGAGAGAGAGAGAGAGAGAGAATGTGAAGGCCCACACTCCTCCTTGGTGGTCTCATTATCTCAGTCTGTATGGACCCCCCCCCCCCCCCCCCCCCCCAGGAGTGAATTGGCCTCATTGGTTGGGAGACGTTTATGAATGAGAGCTCTTTGATGTTTCAAGAATTTCTTATCCACCATCAAAACCAGGACGAAGGAGGAAGAGTACGCTGGAGGACGTGGACAGCTGCACATGAATGCATGAAACACACACACACACACACACACACACACACACACACACACACACACACACACACACACACACACACACACACACACTAGGTTTAAGCAGAAAGTTGTGACCTCCGGCAAAGTGCCACTGTCCCTCTGCTGGAACCCACATCCTGACGGGAAGCTTGTCCTTCCTTCACTCACACACACTTACACACACACACACACACACACACTTACACACACACACACACACACACACACACACACACACACACACACACACACACACACACACATACACACACACACACACACACACACACGCACACTTACACACACACACACACACACGCACACTTACACACACACACACACACATACACACACACACACACACACACACACACACACACGTGTCTAACTGTCACAGATATGGAGAGTTTCTGCGCTGCACAGACGGATCAGGGATCAGGAGTGTGATGGATTGGCCGTGTTCGCTGGACGCTCTGTGGCGGTTGGCGAGGCGAGGAAGGACCCCGGGGGCCACGGCAGAAAGACGCCTGACCTCGTGGATGTCATCAGCGTGGGTCGCTGCCACTTTCCTTTCCATGATGGATGCTTTGTATGGATTTGTGTCTCAACCCCCGAGGTTCAGGCCTGACAGGCCCGGAAACACGGAGGGACTGGCTCACACTGGAGGCTCTCTGACAGCGTGTCAGCGAGCGGTCAGATGGGGGGGGGGGGGGGTCAGTGACAGGAGGACTCGCTGTGAAAAACCCAGCTTGTTTCCCTTCCTGTTGTTGCAGAGGCATGCTGGGAGATCTTTTCAAACAAGAGCTCATCACAGCCCTCCAGCCTGTCCAGACCACCCATCTGATCCCGAGTCCACATGGGTCCAGTCTCTAGTCCAGGACGGTCTGCAAACTGGGTCCACTCTGCAGACAGAACAAACCAGAACAACCTCATGGTCTCCTTGTTTTGATTTGTGTTCTACTTTCAGATCTGTGTCCTCGCTCTGTTTGTCCTCTCTCTCTCTCTTTGTCCCCCTTCTGTTTTTGTCCCGCTGTTCCTTTTCTCCCTCTTTCCACTCGGGTGGGGTCACCGCATGCATGCACTGTTTGTTTCAAGTTGCTATGGAAACTCATGTGAATGTGTGTGTGTGTGTGTGTGTGACACTGTGTGTGTGTGTGTGTGACACTGTGTGTGTGTGTGTGTGTGAGACACTGTGTGTGTGTGTTCAGGCTGCAGTGCTGCTACATGCATAATGACCTCATTCAGACATATTGAATCTCTCCGTCCTCGGATTGTGTAATAGACAGTCCACACACACACACACACACACACACACACACACACACACACACACACACACTCTTTTGGCCACGCCCCCCTCTGTGTTGTGCCTCGTTGATTGACCACAGGCGAGTCACGCGGTCCGGATGCTCGGCAACAAGACAGTGAAGGATGAAGAAGAGATAATCAGATTTGTCCGTGTCGTAAAGTTTAAAGTGAGTTAAAGTCGTCTGCTGCTGCTCAGAGACCAGGATGTAAAGGTCATGACCCCTGCAGCCTGTTGAGATCTGCTCCCAAAGTTTTGACCTCCAGCCTATCAAACGCCTTCTCATTGATCCACCGCGTGAACGTTAAAGGGCGTGTTCAGAAGCTCTGCAGTGGTGCATGCTGGGAGTATGAACGTGTCTGTATCCAGTCTGGCCTCTTGATCGTTGCTTTATATTTGTGATGGTGTTTTACCTTGTTTGTCCTCCTGTCCATACGGGGGACACACAGCGTCCTCCTGAAGTGTTGGACGACTTTGACCTGGACGCTCTGAGAGCGGCTGCACCATGAAAACGCCAGCGTGTGGTTTGAACACAGGTCGAACGCGTGCGAGGTTCCTGGGCCCCCCTGAGCCGGTCTGCTGCGTCGGGCCGGGCTGCAGCCTGTCCCCTGTGACGGAGGACATACGGGAGCAGTTAGCAGCCGAGACACTCACTTGTTTATGTTTGTGTTCTTAAAGCAACAGGATACCGCTCACAAGCCCGTGAGGCTGCGTTATTAGCTGCTGTAATTACAGGCTCATTAGTGTCCGCTGCGTGTGAGCGTGTGAGCGCCTCTGTTTATACAATCCGCTTAAATTGTCTTTAATTACAAAAACAGCAGAGTCCCTTAACCCCCTTTAATAGGACATAAAGAGTGTGTGTTCAGCTCTCAATCATTTACTGTTTGAGATAAAGACAGGTCTCCCACTGTGACCTGCGGACACTCATGAAGTTAGCCTAGCTTAGCATACATTCTTTAAAAATCAGCAATGGCAAAGATGGCGGACCCCTCATCAATTCAATGTGTCCCCTCAGGACTTAAGGCTGGTGTCTTCAGACGGTGCACACCTTCACCATGTCCACTGAGTATCAGACAGCCAATGACCTGACTGATGTGGATTAGTTTGTTAGCATTGGCAGCTTGGAGACATGCATACACACTCTTTGTGCACATGCATTCTCCACATTTGAAGGTCATCAGCTTCCTTCATGCTCCATGCACGATGGCGTTCAGTGGCGAGGATGAAAGTGGGCGATTCCCTGCGTTCACGGCTTTGATTCGGAGGAATTGTCCTTCGGGAGGCGAAGCTACAAAGCACCTTTTTGTCTCTCGACAGCTTGTGTGAGTCGTGGTTCTGTAGCTTTCATTGAGGAGACATGCGAGGATCTGTGTGGACTCTGTGAGGGACTCGGTTCTCATTAGCTCCAGAATTGAAGACCTCACGTCTTCTTTGAAGCGCTAAGCTGTCCCACTCGCTGCTTCAAAGACTGAAGCTAACAACTCTCTTCAATCTCAGTTTGGTCCCTGCAGCTTCTTCAGGAATAGACCCCGGGGTCAGGGGCGTGTCCGGACTGGGCTGGCCCATAAGGGGTCCTGAATTATGGAGGGGACCCCCCGTGTCCCCTCTAATGATCTGTCGTCGTCAGTAGCTTCCTTTAAAAGTCAGATAGTGTGTTTTTGGTTGCAACATTTCATGGAAAGGACAGAAAAAGAAAAAGAATAATAAAAAGTTTAAAGCTGCAGCCTGTTGAATACAGCCCCACAGGATTTATTTTTACATCCCGCCTCTGATTAGAAAAACAGCCAATCATAGATGGAGATTTTGGTCTGACCAATCAGACTTCAAAGGGGAGGCCACGCCCCCTCCCTAGGCTACAGAAAAAGGCGAGTCTATACTTCAGACACTTCTGATCTCCACTAAAGTACAAAGTAACTGGTCAGCTGTCGTCTCGTCTCTGTACCTTCATATTGATTCAAGGTCAATACTGGCGTTCCTGTCTGTGAGGTCACATTCCGTGTTTGGTGCCGCGGTAACACGACACAGAGGGAGCCACACACACACACACACACACACACACACACACACACACACACACACACACACACACACACACACACAGTGCTGCTCTCCCCCGCTGGCTCAACTTCTCTGTAACGCCTCGGAAGACAGGACAGAGGGGGGGCTCACGCTGTCCCGTTGCGTCTCCACGGCGTAAATCTCCCCGCCTGAATCACCTGTCTGACTCTGAACAGTGTGATAGGTTGGGATTCTGAGGTGGCCAATCAGACTTCACGAGGGGCCCCTTCCGCCCTGCCCTTCATTGGCCACGCCCACACTCTCCATGACCACACCCATGCTCTCACTGGCCACGCCCCTGCTCTCTTTGGCCACGCCCCTGCCTCGGCTTCAGAAAAAGTAAATTTACGTTGATCTGAAAATCTTCAGGTCAAATGAGACGCCCTTTGTGATGGAGAGGTAAATACACTAACTCGACTCTTGTATGGCATCCTCATGTCTACAGGGAGTGTTAAACATGCACATGTGTGTTTGTGTATGAGGTTTACTGATACTCTTATCTGATTGGCTGTGATTGCGTAGGGAGTGACGGCGCCATCAGGTATGGAGGATTGTGTTTAGAGTGGGTGTAGTGTGTCCACATGCACCGATAAAGACGTTAGTAAAAACCACCTGGAAACTTCACGCTGTCCTCCTTTAAACACGCTGTCCTCCTTTATACACGCTGTCCTCCTTTAAACACGCTGTCCTCCTTTATACACGCTGTCCTCCTTTATACACGCTGTCCTCCTTTAAACACGCTGTCCTCCTTTAAACACGCTGTCCTCCTTTATACACGCTGTCCTCCTTTAAACACGCTGTCCTCCTTTATACACGCTGTCCTCCTTTAAACACGCTGTCCTCCTTTATACACGCTGTCCTCCTTTATACACGCTGTCCTCCTTTAAACACGCTGTCCTCCTTTAAACACGCTGTCCTCCTTTATACACGCTGTCCTCCTTTATACACGCTGTCCTCCTCCTTTATACACGCTGTCCTCCTTTATACACGCTGTCCTCCTTTAAACACGCTGTCCTCCTTTAAACACGCTGTCCTCCTTTATACACGCTGTCCTCCTTTATACACGCTGTCCTCCTCCTTTATACACGCTGTCCTCCTTTATACACGCTGTCCTCCTTTAAACACGCTGTCCTCCTTTATACACGCTGTCCTCCTTTATACACGCTGTCCTCCTCCTTTATACACGCTGTCCTCCTTTAAACACGCTGTCCTCCTTTAAACACGCTGTCCTCCTTTAAACACGCTGTCCTCCTCCTTTATACACGCTGTCCTCCTTTATACACGCTGTCCTCCTCCTTTATACACGCTGTCCTCCTTTAAACACGCTGTCCTCCTTTAAACACGCTGTCCTCCTCCTTTATACACGCTGTCCTCCTTTAAACACGCTGTCCTCCTTTATACACGCTGTCCTCCTTTATACACGCTGTCCTCCTCCTTTATACACGCTGTCCTCCTTTATACACGCTGTCCTCCTTTAAACACGCTGTCCTCCTTTAAACACGCTGTCCTCCTTTATACACGCTGTCCTCCTTTATACACGCTGTCCTCCTCCTTTATACACGCTGTCCTCCTTTAAACACGCTGTCCTCCTTTAAACACGCTGTCCTCCTTTAAACACGCTGTCCTCCTCCTTTATACACGCTGTCCTCCTTTAAACACGCTGTCCTCCTTTAAACACGCTGTCCTCCTCCTTTATACACGCTGTCCTCCTTTATACACGCTGTCCTCCTCCTTTATACACGCTGTCCTCCTTTAAACACGCTGTCCTCCTTTAAACACGCTGTCCTCCTCCTTTATACACGCTGTCCTCCTTTAAACACGCTGTCCTCCTTTATACACGCTGTCCTCCTTTATACACGCTGTCCTCCTTTAAACACGCTGTCCTCCTTTATACACGCTGTCCTCCTTTATACACGCTGTCCTCCTTTAAACACGCTGTCCTCCTTTAAACACGCTGTCCTCCTTTATACATGCTGTCCTCCTTTATACATGCTGTCCTCCTTTAAACACGCTGTCCTCCTCCTTTATACACGCTGTCCTCCTTTATACACGCTGTCCTCCTCCTTTATACACGCTGTCCTCCTTTAAACACGCTGTCCTCCTTTATACACGCTGTCCTCCTTTATACACGCTGTCCTCCTTTAAACACGCTGTCCTCCTTTATACACGCTGTCCTCCTTTAAACACGCTGTCCTCCTTTATACACGCTGTCCTCCTTTATACACGCTGTCCTCCTTTATACACGCTGTCCTCCTCCTTTATACACGCTGTCCTCCTTTATACACGCTGTCCTCCTCCTTTAAACACGCTGTCCTCCTTTATACACGCTGTCCTCCTTTATACACGCTGTCCTCCTTTAAACACGCTGTCCTCCTTTATACACGCTGTCCTCCTCCTTTAAACACGCTGTCCTCCTCCTTTATACACGCTGTCCTCCTTTATACACGCTGTCCTCCTCCTTTATACACGCTGTCCTCCTTTATACACGCTGTCCTCCTCCTTTAAACACGCTGTCCTCCTTTATACACGCTGTCCTCCTTTATACACGCTGTCCTCCTTTAAACACGCTGTCCTCCTTTTATACACGCTGTCCTCCTTTATACACGCTGTCCTCCTTTATACACGCTGTCCTCCTTTATACACGCTGTCCTCCTTTAAACACGCTGTCCTCCTTTATACACGCTGTCCTCCTTTATACACGCTGTCCTCCTCCTTTATACATGCTGTCCTCCTCCTTTATACACGCTGTCCTCCTCCTTTATACACGCTGTCCTCCTCCTTTATACATGCTGTCCTCCTTTATACACGCTGTCCTCCTTTATACACGCTGTCCTCCTCCTTTATACACGCTGTCCTCCTTTAAACACGCTGTCCTCCTTTAAACACGCTGTCCTCCTCCTTTATACACGCTGTCCTCCTCCTTTATACACGCTGTCCTCCTTTATACACGCTGTCCTCCTTTATACACGCTGTCCTCCTTTAAACACGCTGTCCTCCTTTAAACACGCTGTCCTCCTCCTTTAAACACGCTGTCCTCCTCCTTTATACACGCTGTCCTCCTCCTTTATACACGCTGTCCTCCTTTATACACGCTGTCCTCCTCCTTTATACACGCTGTCCTCCTTTAAACACGCTGTCCTCCTTTATACACGCTGTCCTCCTTTATACACGCTGTCCTCCTTTAAACACGCTGTCCTCCTTTATACACGCTGTCCTCCTTTATACACGCTGTCCTCCTTTAAACACGCTGTCCTCCTCCTTTATACACGCTGTCCTCCTTTATACACGCTGTCCTCCTTTATACACGCTGTCCTCCTTTATACACGCTGTCCTCCTTTATACACGCTGTCCTCCTCCTTTATACACGCTGTCCTCCTTTATACACGCTGTCCTCCTTTATACACGCTGTCCTCCTCCTTTATACACGCTGTCCTCCTTTATACACGCTGTCCTCCTTTATACACGCTGTCCTCCTTTATACACGCTGTCCTCCTCCTTTATACACGCTGTCCTCCTTTATACACCAACCTTTATCGACCGTACATCACTTCAAGCTTTAGACTTTCAAATATCCAGGACAAATGTTCCAAGGTAACCATACAGGAAGATTCTGTCACGCTCTGTTGGAATTGAAAGTCTGAGTGATGGACCAGTACAGTCCATGCGTACGCCAGTTATGAGTCATCTATTTAAGTTGGGTTTGATGTTCCACCTGGGACCTGGGAGTCTTTTTTTTTTGGGGTTACTTTTCTTTGGATTTTTAGGATCATTTTACAAAAACTTTTATTCCAACAAACTGTTAACTCTCACATCGTCTTCATCGGGCAGGGATCATCATGGTGAATGTGACGTCTGCTAACGTGACAGTCTGCTAACGTGACAGTCTGCTAACATGACAGTCTGCTAACATGACAGTCTGCTAACATGACAGTCTGCTAACATGACAGTCTGCTAACGCGACAGTCTGCTAACATGACAGTCTGCTAACGTGACAGTCTGCTAACATGACAGTCTGCTAACGTGACAGTCTGCTAACGCGACAGTCTGCTAACGCGACAGTCTGCTAACGCGACAGTCTGTTAACACGACAGTCTGCTAACGCGACAGTCTGCTAATGTGACAGTCTGCTAACGTGACAGTCTGCTAACGTGACAGTCTGCTAACGCGACAGTCTGTTAACGCGACAGCATGCTTACGTGACAGCATGCTTACGTGACAGTCTGTGACCTGGCCGATTCAGTGACTGGGAGGTTACTTCCCATTGGTCGATGCAGTGACTGGAAGGTTACTTCCCATTGGTCGATGCAGTGACTGGAAGGTTACTTCCCATTGGTCGATGCAGTGACTGGAAGGTTACTTCCCATTGGTCGATGCAGTGACTGGAAGGTTACTTCCCATTGGTCGATGCAGTGACTGGAAGCTTACTTCCCATTGGTCGATGCAGTGACTGGGAGGTTACTTCCCATTGACAGTGTCTCTTCAAGGCTGTGCTTCTTTTCTGGCCACAGAAGAAATTAAGGATTACGATGACTCCTTGAAGACACTTCTGACTTCATACGTCTGTTTACCTGAACTTAAAGTGCGAGGCGGACTGCCCTCGCCACGCTTCACTTCCTCCCTGTTATGTTCTGTCTGTGTGTGTTCTTGCGTGTGCGTGTCTTCTCATCACTAAGTAACACGGCTGCTCAGACAGGGACAGCATTGTTCCCGTCGAGCGTTGCAGGAAGTGAATGTGAACACGTCTCAGTGCGTTAAACATTAGCTGCTGTCTAAACGCCTCTATACCCCTCCGACAGGGATTAGAGGCTACTTAGGATCACTCCCATACCAGCGTAAAACTCGACAAGCTGTTAAGAGCTGGATAAACAGGCGAGTGACAGCTTTACAGGTCGCCTGTGTGTGTGTGTGTGTGTGTGTGTGTGTGTGTGTGTGTGTGTGTGTGTGTACTCCAGGTGGATATTGAACCATAGAAGCTGACGGCAGGAAAACAAAGATGCTGGATGTTTGATTTGTGCTGATTTCTCTGATTTGAAACTCTTCCTCGTGTAGACGCAGTCCACCCCGTGTTGGTCGCTCCAGATAAGGTCGGCTGAATGCCAGGATACACACAGTGTCTTTGTTTGTTTTCCCACAGTGTCCACTCAGTCTCTCACTTTGCCTTTTAGGCTCACCGAGGTTGTAAACGTGTCTCCTTCATTAGCAAGTTTATAAAAACACGTCTGTTTTACAGCGTGTCTCCCGACATGATCGTGAGTTGGCGTGTGGGAAACCTGCAGGTGCACTCAGGATGCTAACAAGAGTTTCTATAGAAACTGACGCGAGTTATTCTAAAGGTTGTCACGTGGCTTTATACCATCCCTCATTTTATCAACTCGACCTTCTGCGTCATGTGGGAAAAAATGGCGTTTGAAGTCAAAACGAAGAAATGAGGGTCCTGTGTCGGTGGGGTCCCCTCTCACCCAATCACTGACTCATCTGATCACCACATCAGTCAAACCCCCCCGTGTCGTTCTGTTCTTGGTTAAAGTCTGCGAGGTCAAGTGTTTGGACATTCCTGACGGGTTAGCGTTGGTGGGCGCGGCCCCTCGCTGTTCTCCTCTTACTGCTGGGAGAAGCTGAACGTGGAGCTGCAGATGTAAGTGAAACCAGCTACGCTCGCAGGAGGCGCAGGATGGGATGACCTTAAGGGAAGCATGGGATACCTTCAGAGCCACTCGTAATCATCAGACTTGATAACAGCAGCGTGGAGACGGCGAGGTATCAGGCCCACATCAGCGCGCCTGGGTTCAGTCTGACCTCGTCTGTGACGCGTCACATGACTCACATAAAGCAATAAGAGTCATCAAGGTTTCCACAGGGTCAGGATTAGCTGAGAGACAAACAGTGAGACTGTTCTGGGACATCTCAGGTTGAGTCTTTATGTTAAAGCAGAGTGTGAGTGTGTGTGTGTGTGTGTGTGTGTGTGTGTGGAGGTGAGTTGTGTGTAAAATGCTGATTGATGCACGGGGGGGGGGGGGGGCAGTGTGAGCTTGGCAGAGTCACTGCACTGCAGAAGAGAAAACTGTGAAGTCACAGGGTTGTGCAGAACAAACACTGCCAAAGTTTGAGGCTCACATGAAGCTGTTTGGAGGCTGCGGATGTGAGCAGACTGATTTAATGAGATCAATAATCATCATGATCATCACGAATAGATCTGGAAACAGAAGTGATTAAAGAAGCATGAAACAATATTTAAAACTAGACAATTCCTGCAGAAATTGTGAGGGTGGTTGCTGTGTGTGTGTCAGTATGCGTTTGTGTGTTATACTGCAGTAAGACTGTTTAACTGTAGTCAGCTAACAGGATAATTACGCCGATTCTCCCCTTCTGATAATCTTAAGGCCCCCCCCGATCATCATCAGATAATCTGATAAGATCATCCTGCCGTGTGTGGTGTGTTCAGACCGCTCTCGTCTGGTCGGAAGAACGTCGGGACCGCTCCGATCTCAAATCAGGGATATTCAACATGTTGGATTGTTTTGGCCCGATCTCTCATCATGTGTGGTGTTTCCCCCCCCCAAGGAGAAAACCAGCACCAGCCTGTTGAATGTGACGCATAGCCAATCAGAAAGCGAGGTGACGTAGTGGCGAGGAAACACCGGGAGAAAAACAACAACTACTCACCTCCATGTCAACATGTAGCAAGTACAGTTCATGCTCCCGTTGTCTCCGCTCCTTTAAGCCACGCCTCTTTTTAAAACGTGTTGTTCAGATAAAAACAAACGATCCCTGTTACGTCCTCTTCGTCCGTCTGTTGACTCTGGAATCACGTTTGATCTCCAGAGGTTTTGTGAGATTTCCCGTCTGATCGGGGACGTTGGCGAGTGAAATCGGTTGGTGTGTTGATGTTGCCGTGTGGCTGCACGCCACACACTGTACGACCAAAACTGTAAAACCTCAGATTATTTATCACCGTGTGTGTGCTCTCTAAAGTTTGGGAAATCGACCGACAATTTAAATATCCTGCCGTGTGAAGCGGCCTTAAAACAGAACTCTGTCCCACTCAAACAATGATGTCATCACTCTAACTCTGACCACCTGCTCACTGATTGGTTGATATTCAGCTTTGATCTGCCAGAACATTCCATCAATGTATTTGAATGGGCTTACCACTGCTCATAGAACCTCAAATATCTTGAAAACTAAACATGGTATCACCGATCCGTTTGGACTGTGAGCGACAGCACAAATAGGCGCACGTTTTGATGTATTTTATTTTTATCTAACATTCAGACTGAGCTCACAGTGGTGATTTTAAAACATGAGTAAAAACTGTGAAATTCTGGACATCAGTTAGAGTGAGAGTCCAATGTGTGTGTATGTGGTGTGTGACTGTCAAACAAATGTCTCTCCTGGGAGACTGGAACATTTTATGTCTTTATTTTTTGCTTTATGAGTGAGAGGATAGTCAGAGCTTTATTTTGATATATTTTGTTTGTATATGCGAACAACAATGACTTCAGGATGGAGATTTACAAATGAAGCTCGTGGTTGTAGCGTCCACGCCGCTCACTGTGACCTGGATCAGCTCACCGTCACGTTAGCTTGACCAGTCTTTGGGTTCTCCTCAGGGTTCCATCGTCTGAGCGCTCAGGGGGGGGGGGGGGGGTCACTGCAGCAGGTTGTTGGGCTGCAACACTCCCAGACTAACTCATAAACACTGACCTTTAGTACAGTCGCCCAGAGGAGGGGGGGGGAATGTGTGTGTGTGTGTGTGAGAGAGAGAGAGAGTGAATGGATCAAAGAAAAAAGAGGAAAGAAAAGAGATGACTAGACACAGAGAGAGAGAGAGAGAGAGAGGGAGCAGGCGAGGGAGGGAGGGAGGAGTGATTAGTGTGTGAGTCTGAGCTGTGATTGGTCGAGCAGCCTGTATGTGTGTGTTTGACTGGATATGTGTGTGTGCTTCTACCCAGTGGGCGGGGGGGGGATTAAGCCTGCATCACGTGGTCCCTTTAGCTTCTTTCCACACAAACACACACCCTCATTCGCAGAGGACACACACACACACACACACACACGTATCCTCTTACATACACACTCACAGCTGTTGATAGTTCTCTGTGTGTGTGTGTGAGAAACGCCGGGACAGCCCGCAGGACTCGGAGAGAGAATCTGCTGCGTGCTGGCAGCTCGTCCACGCTGCAGCTTTAAGTGGAGCGACCGGTTTTCTGATTGCAGGGTGACTCTCACTTTCTGCCGTTCACGCCGCGCCCCTCCTCTCCCGTCTCTCCCGCCGTCTCTCTGGGTCTCAGTGTTGGAATTTGAGCGCAGACGGCGAGCAGCGGAGAGAAATCGAGACATGTGTTTGGCCTGCTCCTGCCGCCTGCTCTCGCCCGTTCACTGAGCGTCAGGAAACACGAAGGTTGGTGGGGCTGTTTGTTTACATCATCAGACCTGACGGACGGTTAGATTTGATTTCCTCTGACCTGCTTTCTGTCAAAGACCTACTTTTATTCCTCTTTCTAATCCAGCTGGCTCTGTGTGTGTGTGTGTGTGTGTGTGTGTGTGTGTGTGTGTGTGTGTGTGTGTGTGTCATTCTACTTTGAGGGGAATTCCATGTTAGTAAGGCTTTTGGACACGCGCACACACACACACACACACACACACACACACACACACACACACACACACACACACACACACACACACACACACACACACACACCATAAACACAGTTGGCAGTAAGAGTGCAGTGAGTGTGAGCTTAAGATTATCTGTGGTTGTTATCTGTGGTGTGGAGGCACAGTGACCTTCACTATGTTTGACAATCATTTGAAGGTGAGTCTTCTTCATGTGTTGCACATGAAGCCAAACTTCCCCGAGCTGCTGGCCGGGCCCACGCCGTTCAGCTTCCACGCCGTCCTCCACTGTCACTGCTGGTCTGTCATGCAGACGTGCCAAGACACACCTCCTCCTCTGTTTGTGTCACCTGTGTGTGTGTGTGTGTGTGTGTGTGTGTGTGTGTGTGTGCACGCTCACTGTGTCAGGGTATAATTAGCCGACGTACACATTCTTTCCTGGTATTGTTGCTGTCGGGTTGTAACTCAAACCCAAAAGGCAGCGTGTCTATTTTTAGCGGGAAAACCTCGGTGTGTGTGTGTGTGTGTGTGTGTGTGTGTGTGTGTGTGTGTGTGTGTGTGTGTGTGTGTGTGTGTGTGTGTGTGTGTGTGTGTGTGTGTGTGTGTGTGTGTGTGTGTGTGTGTGTGTGTGTGTGTGAGAGAGAGAGAGCGGGAAATGAAAGGTCACTGAAGAGATAAAGACAGAGAAGGATGGAGAAACATCAAAGAGAACCAGACAGAGAGAGACCAGCTGTCATTGGTCGAGAGGCGGGGTTACACACCAGCCAATCACAGTGCTGACATTCACACCTTTGAGAGTCAGCAGCATCATTTGGACGCGTGGTCTTCATGGGACACTGTGAGGAGGATCTGAGGTCTGCCTGTTTCTCTCTGAACAGGAGAGGGGGCGGAGCTTCAGCGTAATCCTCAGATTCCGACACTCTCACGACCGTTATATGCTGTTTGTAAACGTGTTGTAAACGTGTTTACAAACAGTTAAAAAGGAACGGTAAGAGCGCGTGGTGGACGGCGAGGGGGGGTTTTTACTTCAAAGAAAATGTCGGCCATTCTAGTTGTAGTCCACTTCCTCATTGGAAGCGTAATGAGCGTGTTTGCTGTCTGGACCCGTCTTCAAACTCTTCCCTCCTCAGGCTTGGAGAGAGAGAGAGAGAGCAGGTTATCTAATCGGCGTGGATGGTAGTCGTGGAAACATGGCGCTCAGTAGCCGGGTCTGGTTGTTGCGGGCGTTTGTCGCAGCGCTCATCACCCCGTTACTCCTGGTGACCAGACAGCAGGGTGGGGATCGCAGCACAGACGGGTTTTTATGGCTCTCCTAAAAGGATTCAAGACGAGGACGTATTCACGGACATTTCCCCCCCGATGAAGGTGCGCTCTGTCTGCAGCCGTCTCCATGTGGGGGGGGGGGCGGGGTCAGCAGGGGTCAAAGGGGGAGAGGTCGTGGTCACCTTGCCTCAGGCGGCGGTCGTAGTGCTCTGACCTCGGCAGGTTAAATCAGTTAGAATACACGTCTCAAACATCCGGCCAATCACTGAGCTCCACACAGCGTGATCCATTCAACAAGTGGTTCAACGAATCACGTGAGGCCGTCTGCCACCGAGCACGACATGTGAAAGATCAACTTTAATGCAGTAATGAGAGGACACACACACACACACACACACACACACACACACACACACACACACACACACACACACCTCCCAACCGTCGACCTCTCTGGATGAGAGCGGGTGGAGGGGCTTCAGGGTGGGGACAATGATCTATTGACAGAGACACAGAGAGGGAGGGGTGTGTGTGTGTGTGTGTGTGTGTGTGTGTGTGTGTGTGTGTGTGTGTGTGTGTGTGTGTGTGTGTGTGTGTGTGTGTGTGTGTGTGTGTGACTTGATTTTGGAGCGACTCCAGCTGCTGTGTTCAGCCGTGCAGAATTCCAGTCATTCGGGAAATTTGGAGCGTCTGCTGTCACTCACAGGCCGGCGTGTACCTGAGCGCCGCAGACGTTTGTTTACACGCTTTATTCACTTTGGTGACATCATAGAAGAAGTGGCTCCACCTGTCAGAGTTGTGTGCACACTCAGCACACTTCACTTGAAGGACTCTGTTGGTAACTGGTGCTCCTAACTCCAGCCCAGTGTTCAGTGGGTTAATCCCAGCCTGCACGCTCCCTCAGTAAATAGAGCAGTGCAGGCGTGAGTGATTCAATGTCAGCTTACGTAACTCTGCCCCGCTCAGCTGCCTTCAATTACAGGGGTTTGTGTGTGCAGGTAGCGATCACCTGTCCTCTGGTTCACAGACTTTAAATCAGCATCATCTGAGGAAACACTGCACAGTGAGAGTTCAGTAAACACAGCCATGACTTCACACATCTACCACATGTGGAGTCTGACATTCCTACAGCAAACCAGAGAGCGAAGAAAAGTCAGCCAATCAGAGCGCTGCTCTCTTCCTGTGTGATCAATCAGCCAATCAGAGAGCTGCTCTCTTCCTCTGTGATCAGTCAGCCAATCAGAGAGCTGCTCTCTTCCTGTGTGATCAGTCAGCCAATCAGAGAGCTGCTCTCTTCCTCTGTGATCAATCAGCCAATCAGAGAGCTGCTCTCCTCCTGTGTGATCATGAAGGAAACCTGCTGTGTTGAAGCTTCTCTGACAACAATGCAGCAGCCAGTATGTCCTCCTTCTAACTTTAGATTCTGCTCCTGAATGCTCTGGATTTGATTGGACCAGAGAAGGTAGGCGGGGCTTTAAAGGCCGTTTTGGACGCCCCTGGGTTTGCCAGATATGAGAGCAGTTATCAGGTGAACAGGTGTTGCAGCGATGGAAGCGGGCAGTGGAACTGCTTCAGATAGAAGTGATTGTACCCGAGCTAAAAAGCCTCTGCATGTTTCTAATAAGCTCCAGCAGCAGAAAGCTGCTCAAACTAGGATCAATGTTGGAGATGAAACATGGAGAGAGGTTAGAACGCAGAAAGCTTTACAGACCCATGCAGAGCTGGCTAAACACTGAAGCTACAGTGTCCACCACATGCAGAGCTGGCTAAACACTGAAGCTACAGTGTCCACCACATGCAGAGCTGGCTAAACACTGAAGCTACAGTGTCCACCACATGCAGAGCTGGCTAAACACTGAAGCTACAGTGTCCACCACATGCAGAGCTGGCTAAACACTGAAGCTACAGTGTCCACCACATGCAGAGCTGGCTAAACACTGAAGCTACAGTGTCCACCACATGCAGAGCTGGCTAAACACTGAAGCTACAGTGTCCACCACATGCAGAGCTGGCTAAACACTGAAGCTACAGTGTCCACAACATGCAGAGCTGGCTAAACACTGAAGCTACAGTGTCCACCACATGCAGAGCTGGCTAAACACTGAAGCTACAGTGTCCACCACATGCAGAGCTGGCTAAACACTGAAGCTACAGTGTCCACCACATGTAGAGCTGGCTAAACACTGAAGCTACAGTGTCCACCACATGCAGAGCTGGCTAAACACTGAAGCTACAGTGTCCACCACATGCAGAGCTGGCTAAACACTGAAGCTACAGTGTCCACCACATGCTGACCTGTGTGAGAGGAGGGGGGGAGACAGCTCTCTGTGATGATTAGAGTTTAGACTGCAGCACTCATTTTAAACACTAGGGGGCAGAGCTACAAACTGCTCCTTTAAATATAAAAGTATATCATCTGATGACATCATGGTTCAGGGTTATTTGATGTTTTCGTGTGTGAGGTTCGGTGTAACCTCATTCAGTGTTAACAACGCAGCTGGTGCTAACATGTTAGCCACACCTGGAACCAAGTGAGGCGACGCTGTGATCTCGTTGGCTCTGAAATGTGACACAGCTCCAAACAACCAGATTGGCTTCCACACTCAACTAAATGAACTTGGAAATGAGTCCCCAGGACGCCGCTGCACGCCGTGGCTCACGGCTTTGTTTCGTCCGACTGAATCTTCTCACTGAGCTGTTTTTTTCCTTCCACTAATCTCGACCATCTTTTTAAGTGGCATTTGACCCGGGTTTAGTAGCTTAACGGCCTGTGCAGACTGAATGACCCGGTGAGCCCGTCTCCTCGGTGCAGAGTTCAGACCCTGAGGGCAGAGAACCTTTTACAGTCACCGCTCCTCTCCGGTGACCACGGGGCTTTGAAAGGCGGGAAAACAGGAGGCTTTTCTTCAACTCTTTCTTGCTCTCCCCGTCGACGCTCTGCTGGTCACGACAGGACGCCATCTGGTAGGACTCACTTAAGCGCCGGCTCTCCCTAATACACGAGCAGCTTATCCGTGGCGTTGTGGGATCCAGCAGGCGTGTTGCAAACGATCCTGGAGAAAAGTGTTTCTGTGAGGTTTAAGGAAAAGAAGGTCTCTGGTGTTTTAGCGATAACTCACATAAAGATTCAGGGCTTCCATCAGCCTTCACCCTCGTCGTGTACCTTAGCCTGACCACGAGTGACTCTTACTGTAGCACTTCCTGTGTTCCCTGCAGGATTGCTTGTTGTCCTGAGAGCGGGGGGGGAAGGAGGACTCAGCGGCTCCTCCTCGTGCTCTTTGTTGGTCGGTGTGTCACCGTGCCCTGACTCATGCTTACACTGCTTGTCTGTGGAGTGATGGCGCCGTCGGGACAGTGCAGGCTGCGTCCGTTTCCTGTGTGATAAATAAACACTGAGTGTCTCTGAGACCTGCTCACACTTCATGTCTGTAAATGTGTTGGACATATTCCCTTTGTTTACACACAGAAATGTAAGAGAATGGAAAAGTAGATTCCTTCAATATAAGGATTTGTGTCTCTGTTCACTTCTCTTCAGGTGAAAGTCTGATTGGCTGCCATCGAGCGAGGGCGTGAGGTGAAGCAGGCATGAGTGCGGACAGCCATCAGGGGGTGGTGACCACCCCTCCGACACCCAGCGGAGGGACCAAAGAGCGCTACTTTGACCGGGTCGACGTCAACGATCCGGAGTACATCCGGGCCAAGAACATGTCCCCGGACCTCCGGCAAGACTTCAACGTTCTGGAGCAGAAGAAACGAGTGACACAGATCTTACAGAGCCCGGTGAGTTAGAGACCAGGGGACCCGGGGGGGCTGTCAGGGGTTTAGACCACAAGAACCTGAATCAGAGCTCAGATCTGAACCTTTTCACCAAACAAGGTCAGCCTTAAAACTGGACCGAGGACACCTGAGGTCTGGTTCTCTAAATGAAGGAGTCCAGTGATCCTGTGTCAATCCAGGACTGGCATCCTTTAAAGGATCCATCCTTTAAAGGATCCATCCTTCAAGGTATCCATCCTTCAAGGGATCTATTCTTTAAAGGATCCATCCTTCAAGGTATCCATCCTTCAAGGGATCTATTCTTTAAAGGATCCATCCTTCAAGGTATCCATCCTTCAAGGGATCCATCCTTCAAGGGATCTATTCTTTAAAGGATCCATCCTTCAAGGTATCCATCCTTCAAGGGATCCATCCTTTAAAGGATCCATCCTTCAAGGGATGGATCCTTTAAAGGATGGATCCCTTGAAGGATGGATCCTTTAAAGGATCCATCCTTTAAAGGATCCATCCTTCAAGGGATCCATCCTTCAAGGGATCTATTCTTTAAAGGATGCATCCTTCAAAGGACCCTGTGTTTGTAGTCTGCTTAGGGCGCTCAGGCTAAACTGAGATGAGACCGTCTTGTCTGCAGAGTATTTCCTGTTTGCATCATCAGCTGTTCCTGTCCCACCCTTTCATGACTAAGCTCTGCTCCTGTTGCCTAGCAACCTCAACATCTGCACCAGAACTAGCGTCGCTAGCTGTTCCATCAAGTTGACAACAATCTGAAAGTGTCTGAGCCGGCTGCTTGAGAGTTAACCTCTGAGGTCCAACTGACCACACTCTCTCCGTGCACACAGGTTAGGTTCTGTGGACTCGGGTCCTTCTGGGGGGTCAGTCCCAATGTTTTCATTGTAGGTGGAAGAACCTCTCCCCTCGCTGACTCACAGTTTGTGTAATCACTTCCCCTTTTCTCTTTGTCAGTTAGTGTTCCCCAATCAACAGATTGTCAGGAAGTTACAGCAGCGAGTGCATCGAGGGTGTTGGTGCCCATGTTGTGAAACAGAATCATAGGTGTCACCTCAAACCCTCATATGTCCTGCAGCTCTCCGAGTCTGCCCCAGACCAGCAGCCCTCTGGTGCTGGGTCAGCTTCTGCTGAGGTAAACACTCATGTTCAGGTCCTCGGAGGTCTGGATCCTCGTTTCCACCAAGCCATCCAGCTCCTTTCAGTCCGCTACAGAACATGTTTATTGGATTGGTAGCAGAATCACCGAGCTGTGCTGTCCTAGCGTACCGATCCGACCCCGAGGGCTGGACCTAGACCCTCCGCAGCCCGTTGACGTTGTCCCTTCACGTGCGTCAGCAGTAATGAAAGAAGTGCCGTGGATTCAGAGAAGTAATGTGAGCAGCAGCTCCACGTTCAGCTGCATGAGCTCCGTCTCTGAACACAAGGTTGTGATTTAGCAGGAGCAGGTCAAAGAGACGCTGGAACCATGACAGAGTCGTGCAGGGCTCACAGACGTGTCGGTCCTGAGCTGAACACACCTGTCAGGGGTCTCACCTGGTGAAGCTCTGAGTCGGCACGCACAGGCGTCTGCTTGTCTGCAGAGCTGCTGTGTGAAGGAAGTGTGAAGCTGATCCAGGTGGAGCTGCTGCTCAGGCCACACAGCGTTCAGAGTGTTGACTCAAGGCGGGGCTGTGGAGGCCTCTTCAGTCTGTGTTTGTGTTGAAGAGACATGCACAGAGTCAGCAGCTCAGATTGAAGGTCAGAGCATGGATTCATGAATGAAGTCTGAGTCGTGGCTGCGCGGTTTGGCCTGTTCTGTTTTAAGCTTTAATGTGATCCACATTCTGCACATGCCCAGTGTGGCTCCCCCTGGCACGCTGCGCTCTCAGCCTTGGTGTGTGTGTGTGTTTTATTTTATTGCAAGTGTCTGCTTACAGTCCATTTTATCAGCAATAAACTTGGGGGGGGGGGGTCACATGACCACAGCCTGAAGGTGCAAAGGATAAGGATTATCTATATTGATCTTTATTGAGAAAGCGGTATGAGTGAGCCCTCTGAAACGTATCAGTGGAGTGTGTGTGTGTGTGTGTGTGTGTGTGTTTGTGTGTGTGTGTGTGTGTGTGATGTGGTTTGAACAGGAGCCAATCAAAGCTCATGTAGCTGTAACAGGTGGCTCTCTGAGGACAGTCGGCTGCTTCACACACCGGCGTGTGTGTGTTCAGCTCGCCGTGCACACGTTTCTACCCGGTCTATCCTGTTGTCTTCATTCTGTCCCAACATGCACCTCTCTCTCTCTCTCTCTCTCTCTCTCTGTCTCTCTCTCTGTCTCTCTCTGTCTCTCTCTCTCTCTCTCTGTCTCTCTCTGTCTCTCTCTCTCTCTGTCTCTCTCTCTCTCTGTCTCTCTCTCTCTCTGTCTCTCTCCTCTCTTCTCATCTCTCTCTCTCTCTCTCATCTCTCTCTCTCTCTCTCTCTGCTCTCTCTCTCTCTCTCTCTCTCTCTCTCTCTCCTGTGTTATGGGAGCAGCGGAGTGGCTGTATTACATGTTTTCAAGGCGCTCAGATGGCAGGTTGTGTTTAAAGTGGACGGATATAGAGCAGCCGTGTTTACCTCGTGAAGCCGGACCTTGAACCCTCTCCCTCCCTTTACCACTAGCTCCGCCCACCAGTCACTGCTGCATGAAGCTGTGCACTGAGGGAAAGTTCACTGCTGTCAGCTTCTCCACTCGGACTGATTCAACCCTCATCTGACACTCGTCCTGTGCTTTTAGAGGAAGTTCACATGGTCTCCTCTTCCTGGTGCAGAGAGCGAGCCCCTCGAGGCGTCATGTGATCCCAGCTCCCTGCAGAGACTCTTTTTAAATCCCCTCCCCTCAAAGAAGTCAGAACTCAGAGAAACCTGCAGCCATGTTTGATGGTGCAACCCAAAGGAGGAGGGGCTAAAAGTCAGTAATGAGTAACCTTTACTCAGCCCTCTGCATGCTGCATCCTCGGTCTTTTACAGAGACGTTTAGATCCAGGGCAGGAAGTCCCCGTGCTGCAGTCAGAGCCAGCAGTGACCTTATTAAGCCGCTCTAGGCATGACCTGACACATCCACATTAAATACAGTTTCCTGCTCGATGGCATCAACTCAGCGAAAGCAAAAGGGTTCGTTGGATTCAGTCAGTCACGACAGCAGAGTGAGGGAGGAGAGGGACTTCATTCAGAGCAGGCAGACGCTGCAGCTGGAGTCGGGGACCCATTTCACTGACGCACAATCTGGAGCTGGGGGGGGGGGGGCTTGTAGGCCGGGTCCCTCTTTGCAACACTGTCATGTTGTGAAGGCCGTGAAAGAAGAGCATTGTGCAGAAATAAGTGGGGAGGTTGTGAGTGAAATTAAAAGGCCTCACCTGGTGTGTGTGTGTGTGTGTGTGTGTGTGTGTGTGTGTGTGTGTGTGTGTGTGTGTGTGTGTGTG
>NW_027636581.1:0-1000 GCF_947650265.1 Symphodus melops | reverse complement strand
CACACGGTGGCGGTAGAGCTCCAGCTGAGTGCAGACCCTCAGTGAGAAGCTGCTGTGCTCCACAGGTTTGATTTCTTTTTTCTGCCAGCTGGAAACTAGTAAGCTAACACTAACACACTCAGTGTTTTTATTTACGCTCACATCAAGAAAAAAAACATTCTTAATTTCTATTTTCAAAGTTTAAATTTGGCACATTTTTAATGAACTCCAAAAGCTCAGGGTAACCACATCTCCCACAATGCAACAGGACAGTGCTTCCTTTGGAGCCTCTCTGATGACTTAAGCAGACGTTCAGCGCAGACAGAATCAATCGATCTCAGAGACATCAAACAGATCAAGCAGCTGGAACATTGTGCACACGTGACACAAAACTGCAGCATGGCGGACGGCGTGAATCCCGATGCATGGGTCACGAGATGACCCGGGTGTCATGATGAGCCCAATGCTCCAGTCTCAAGTCGGTCAGACGGTTGTCATGGAGACAGGAGTGTGTGTGTGTGTGTGTGTGTGTTACATGAGACAGGAAGTGAGCATGGCGGCTGGCGGCGTCTCTACCTTCATGGGTGAGATGTGAGCGTGGGTGACGTATCCGTGCACGTTCTCGATCTGGGACAGGTTCTTCTCTGCTACCTGGACAAGCTCCGCCCCCCCGGCCTCCTCCGTCAGCTGAGGCGAGCTCTGTTCCTGCGGGGACGAGTCCTCATCGTGGTGCCTGTACTTCTAAGGACCGGAGAAGACAAGTCAAACGGTGGCGTGGGCTTTTTCCTGCCCTGCACGCCGACTGACAGGCGCTTTGTTAAAGTCGTGTACGGCCTCAGACGTGACGATGAGTCAGAGTGTCTCTCAGAGGAGAGGCGTGCATGTTGACAGGTGAGCGGGTCAGGCGCAGTGACGGACGCTTGCTCACAGCCGACCTGCAGCCTCGTCAACATGTGACAGGAACAACGTGTGCTGACGCCTCATCTGCACTCGTCATCCGCTTCAAACTGTCCACCGTCTT
>NW_027636582.1:0-10000 GCF_947650265.1 Symphodus melops | reverse complement strand
GCCACCTCTACAGACTGTCTGCACGCCACCTCTACAGACTGTCTGCACGCCACCTCTACCGTCTCTACAGACTGTCTGCACGCCACCTCTACAGACTGTCTGCACGCCACCTCTACCGTCTCTACAGACTGTCTGCACGCCACCTCTACTGTCTCTACAGACTGTCTGCACGCCATCTCTACAGACTGTCTGCACGCCATCTCTACCGTCTCTACAGACTGTCTGCACGCCATCTCTACAGACTGTCTGCACGCCATCTCTACCGTCTCTACAGACTGTCTGCACGCCATCTCTACAGACTGTCTGCACGCCACCTCTACTGTCTCTACAGACTGTCTGCACAGGAGGCCCCGCCCCTTCAGTCTCCTGCTGTGAGGTTCATGTGTGGCTTGAGTGAGATTCTTGGGCTCTGCAGTGACATGAAGAATAAAAAGGTCATTTTGAGGAAGAGGAGGCGGAGCTTAGGTTTCACTGGAAAGTGCTGACGCTGTGAGGACAGAAAAGTGGAGAAAGAGATGAGAGTGTGTGTAATGGTCAATGAGTGAGTCCTCTCCATTTATTATTCAGCAGGCAGGAAGTATTACATTACAGTCACTCCCTCTGTGTGTGTGTGTGTGTGTGTGTGTGTGTGTGTGTGTGTGTGTGTGTGTGTGTGTGTGTGTGAGGGGGGGGGGATAAAAAGATGTTTTCGTAAACAAGAGAAGAAAATAAAAGACATCCAGACTACAGGACAGACTGAGGATTTAAAGCTTGTGTTTGTGCATCATAGTAAGAACTGCATGAGAACAAATGTCAGAGAACAATCGTGTGTTTGTTGTGTGGGACTGAAGCCCACTCACACACTCCATTCATCACATTCCTGCTCACACACACACACACACACACACACACACACACACACACATCGCACTGCTCACACACACATCGCACTGCTCGCACACTTTATTCTGAAAATCCAGCCTGAGAGGACAGATGGAGCTCTGAAGGACTTTTCATCAACGAAACCAACTCGGTGAAGTTTTCTAATCACAGCCTCTCCCGTTAGAATCATGCACCTCCCTCTCCTCCTCCTCCTCCCTCTCCTCCTCCTCCTCCTCGCCGGTCTGTGATGAAGGAGTCCGCGCAGTGTTCAGGTGTGTTCTCGGGTCTTACCTGCTCAGGTTTCAGCCTTCACTCGAGCTCTGACGACGATTTAAAAGAATGAGGAGACGTGTTGACACATTCGGGTATCCGTACACATAGAGACTCCCTCTCTTCATCACTGCTCCATCCTCTCCTCCCTCTGTCTGTCCCGAGCTCGTGCTCTCTCTCTCTCTCTCTCTCTCTCCTCACTGTCCGTGCGCGCTCCCGTGTGCGCGTCAAACGGTTTGATAGGAGGATCAAGCGCGATCGAAATTGATCCTCTATTATTCTGTGTATCTTTGTGTTCCTAAAGACAGAAACACTCATTTACATTTTGAATTGATTTGACTTCAACAAGAAGTCTTAGTGAAGATGAAGAGGTCAAACTGCAGCCCAGAGACGTCTCAGACAAACTCCATAATACACCACAAGCATATGAATAAGGGGCGGGGCTACAAGAAATATCCGGGGTCTGGGCTCTGATTTGGTCTGGGAGGGTCTGGGCTCTGGTTTGTTCTGGGGTCTGGTCTGGGAGGGTCTGGGGTCTGGTTTGTTCTGGGGTCTGGTCTGAGAGGGTCTGGGGTCTGGTCTGGGAGGGTCTGGGGTCTGGTCTGGGAGGGTCTGGGGTCTGGTCTGGGGTCTGGTCCAGACACTGAAGCTGATTGGATGAAGAGTTTGAGCAAACTGTGAAAGCATGGGGCTGATGACGTGCGGTGGCTCAGCGGTGACGTGGAGGTGGAGCGTACGCCATAAGACAGCAGCAACATCAGAGTGACAGGTGCTGTTGTGTATGTGGCATCACGGCTGTGGCTCAGTGGTTGTGTCGGTCAGGGGTCGATCCCCTGACCTTTGGGTGGAGTCTTAACCCCAAGCTGCTCCCTCTGCTTCTCCAGCGTATGAACGAGCACCAAAAGAATTATTCACTCTGATGGAAGCCTCTACCATCAGAGTGAATATTTCCCAGCAGCACCTGAACGCAGCATTAACTACAGCTTAATTTTGTCAGATTCCCGGTGTGTGTGTAAGATTTGTTACCTTGAACACATCGTGAGGGGACGTTACTAGGTTTTCATTTGAGCCTCCCACTTGTGCTTTGTGCTTTATGACAGGGTCATTCAGGGTCATTGAGGGTCATTCAGGGTCATTGAGGGTCATTGAGGGTCATTGAGGGTCATTCAGGGTCATCGAGGGTCATTCGGGGTCATTGAGGGTCATTGAGGGTCATTCAGGGTCATTCAGGGTCATCGAGGGTCATTCAGGGTCATCGAGGGTCATTCAGGGTCATTGAGGGTCATTGAGGGTCATTCAGGGTCATTGAGGGTCATTGAGGGTCATTCAGGGTCATTCAGGGTCATTGAGGGTCATTGAGGGTCATTGAGGGTCATTCAGGGTCATTTAGGGTCATTGAGGGTCATTGAGGGTCATTCAGGGTCATTCAGGGTCATTAATCAGAGTTAAACGTGGACGCTCACTTTGGGTCTTTGTTTACATTTTCAGCTGCAGTTCACATTCAGAGATGATTCATTGGTTTTCCTGCTGTGTGTGTGTGTCTGTGTGTGTGTGTGTGTGTGTGTGTGTGTGTGTGTGTGTGTGTGTGTGTGTGTGTGTGTGTGCATGCACGTCCACAGCACATTTCATTGACGGGCACAGAACAAAGATGGCAGGTGTCCAAAGCTGCAGGCAACACTCCAGATCAGGATCCAGGTCAGTGAGCGGGAGCTGGACCTGAGAGCAGCAGACAGACTGTGAACTGTGAAGGCTTTTAAGCGACTCTGTTCGACAGGGTCACTCTCAGGAAAGGCCACAGTGCTCAGAGACCGTCCACGTCACCGTCAGAGACCGTCCACGCTGTTCATTTACACTCTGACAGACACTGATAAAGGTCCAATCAGTCTGTAAAGACAGCCACTTCTCACAACGCCAAACTGAGAAGGAGCATGAGTTCAGTCCTCTCCAGCCCTCTTCAACACACCTGTCTTAAAGGACCAATCAGAGAGCTGCTCTCTTCCTCTGTGATCAATCAGCCAATCAGAGAGCTGCTCTCTTCCTCTGTGATCAATCAGCCAATCAGAGAGCTGCTCTCTTCCTGTGTGATCATGAAGGAAACCTGCTGTGTTGAAGCTTCTCTGACAACAATGCAGCAGCCAGTATGTCCTCCTTCTAACTTTAGATTCTGCTCCTGAATGCTCTGGATCTGATTGGACCAGAGAAGGTGGGCGGACAGCTCTCTCCAATGTTTAGTTTGTTTCCTGAATTTCCCTCGGGATCAATAAAGTATCTATCTATCTAGAATTTGGACTGCAGTACCCATTTTAACCACTAGGTGTCAGAGTTACAGACTTTTTTATTTTGTACATTCAGTGTCTATTCATAATTTACGACTCTGCTCCCTGTAAATTAAGCCAAATAATTGTATGATGACAATAAAGGCATTCTATTAGATTTGGATGTTGTCGTTTATTTTTCAGTGGGACTTTTTTGGAGGATATTTCTGCTTTGCCTTTTAGTTGAAATCATTTTTTGTTCCTGCAGTTGGGTCCTGCTCTGTGTTGTCCACGACATCTTTATTTATAAATCACCTTCCAGATGAATTCACCTGCAGAGTGTCGGAATGATTTTAAAAACGCTCACCGTGCAATAAAACAAAACAAAAAGAAGGAAGATAAAACGATAAAAAGATCTGTGATTTTCATGACATATTGTACTAAAACACAAAAAACGAATATTTATTTGACCTCATAGGTTTTGTTCTTTTCTGATATTTCATCGATCTGAGCGTCTTGTTGTGTTGGGCCTCTGGGTGCAGTACCTGCACATCGTCACTAGATGGCCCCAAATATCCATTTTTATTTTCTGTTCTTGTGCAGAGGATTCACCATGGCAACAGGTGACAAAAATGTAAACCTCTCGATGCATCACTCTTCATGAAGACACACAGAGAATATGAACAGGTTTAGCTGCTCAGCACGCCATGAAGTCTGTCAGCACGCCAGGAAGTCTGTCAGCACGCCAGGAAGTCTGTCAGCACGCCAGGAAGTCTGTTCATCAGAAGTATAATATCACAAACTGGAGGAGTGGTTTTAAAGCTCAAATTAAGTCAATGAAGTTTACAAAACGAAAAACACCACAGATTCACTTTGCATCCTTCTTTATTAATTTTATCTTTTCAACACAACGAAATCTTTCAGAATTCCACTTTAACAGAAACAAACTCCAGAAGAAGAAGAAGACGGGCGGGACGGAAAGAAACGGTCTGTACAAACACAAAGAGCACTCAGTGTGGAGGAAGGTCAAGCAGACGTCCATCAAACACGTTTAACTTCATACTCTGAGCGCCTCACTCGCACATTTATAAGACATAATTACAGCTAGGCCGATATCTGAGGACTACTGAAGCACGCAAAGTACCGAGTACAAAATTAAATAACAATAAAATAAAGATATCGAGGGCACAACGTGACGACACACATCATAAATAAAACAAATAAGGAAGCTTATAAGATGTGGAAATAAAAAAAATACATGAAGGATTTTATGTAAAGAGTTTAACTGAAATCCTCAATTCACATTTTCCAACCACCAGGGGGCAGCACACCCACACTCCCTTCCTAACATAGAACAGGAACCAAAGCGCCGGCGTTGACGCTGATCACCGTGAAAAACTAAACAGGAAACAAACTCAGATCACGTCTGAGCGTCTTACCCAATGACATCTTTCAGACGCTAACGCTGAAGCTAGCTGAGCTCTCAGGATCGGGTGGAGAAGCTAAAAAGTTCTCAGCAAGTCGCGCAGCTTCGCAGATGTTACAGAGGCGATGTTACCATTTTTTACGTTGAATTACCCGAAAATGGATTTTAAAAAAAAGGGAGAAAAATCCTGAGCGCCATACGGCCATATTTAAGTTTAAACAATATTTGATAAACCATTAGCGTTAGCATAGCCACTTCCAAACTAGCGTGGTCAGAAAGTTTGAATGCTGCTACAGGAGAGGAATTCATTGCTAACGGTCACGTTAGCTAGCTGCACTTTAATGGATGATGTAGCGATACGACACAATAGCATTTTAGCTCCTCCCCCTGAGAGTAACGGCCGCCGTGTAATAGCCACGACTACTGAAGCCGTGAGTGTGACAACCACGTTAAAGTGTTACTTCCTGCTTAACTTTAAACTTTATAAAACACACATGAAAAAAAACAACTTTCACGTCTTCTTTAAACAGCAGCCAGTGCATTTTTCTTTTTGACACATCACAACAAAAAAAACCCTTCAGGGACGAAACCGCCACTCAGGGAACGAACAAAACCACAAATAATGGCGAGCTTAATCATGAACAGTGGTCGACGTCTTCGCATATAAAGAGTGCTTGTTTATGGAGCCAGCCATAGTTAAGGTCAGTTAGCCAACCAGTGGCTAACCGTTAGCTTTAGTGGACAAAAATAGCAACCCTGCGCTTTTATTCTGAAGGTTTGTAGCGTTTCTGCTTTTGTTTTTAAAAAACTACAAATTCATAGAAAGGTGAAAAACAGCCGTTGTGAAATACACAGCACAGAGAGCGGGAGGGAAGAGAAGCACAAAAACATCCTCCACAACTCTTCAGAGATTGTCCTTTCCCTCCGACACGGGGATACTAGGCGTGGACGACAGCGGCGTGGGCGGGGCACCACCCGGCTCACGTGGTCGTCTTCGTTCTGGTTTTAGACCCTGCTTAGCAGAGTGGATCTGTGAAGACAAGAGGGACGTACATCAGTTAACACCAGGAGATAACCGTGTGCACAATCCTCGCCGCAGGTCTGTCAACGAGAGGCGGGACTGCGACCGCCAGCGTGAGAGGCGGGACTGCGACCGTCAGCGTGAGAGGCGGGACTGCGACCGTCAGCGTGAGAGGCGGGACTGTGACCGCCAGCGTTTGTCAAACATGTGACTCTCATGCCAACGTTTAAATGTCTCATTTCACAAGAAAACAAACTCCCTGACGGCGATCTGTGTGTGTGTGTGTGTGTGTAGGTGTGTGTGTGTGTGTGTGTAGGTGTGTGTGTGTGTGTGTGTGTGTAGGTGTGTGTGTGTAGGTAGGTGTGTGTGTGTGTGTGTGTGTGTGTAGGTGTGTGTGTGTGTGTGTGTAGGTGTGTGTGTGTGTGTGTGTGTGTGTGTGTGTGTGTGTAGGTGTGTGTGTGTGTGTAGGTAGGTGTGTGTGTGTGTGTAGGTGTGTGTGTGTGTGTGTGTGTGTAGGTGTGTGTGTGTAGGTAGGTGTGTGTGTGTGTGTGTGTGTGTGTGTGTAGGTGTGTGTGTGTAGGTAGGTGTGTGTGTGTGTGTGTGTGTGTGTAGGTGTGTGTGTGTAGGTGTGTGTATGTGTGTGTGTGTGTGTGTATAGGTGTGTGTGTAGGTGTGTGTGTGTGTGTGTGTGTGTGTGTGTAGGTGTGTGTGTGTAGGTAGGTGTGTGTGTGTAGGTAGGTGTGTGTGTGTGTGTGTGTGTGTGTGTGTAGGTGTGTGTATGTGTGTGTGTGTGTGTGTGTGTAGGTGTGTGTGTGTGTGTGTGTAGGTGTGTGTGTGTAGGTAGGTGTGTGTGTGTGTGTGTGTGTGTGTGTGTGTGTGTAGGTGTGTGTAGGTGTGTGTGTGTGTGCGTGTAGGTGTGTAGGTGTGTGTGTAGGTGTGTGTGTGTGTGTAGGTGTGTGTAGGTGTGTGTGTGTGTGTGTGTGTAGGTGTGTGTGTGTGTAGGTGTGTGTAGGTGTGTGTGTGTAGGTGTGTGTGTGTGTAGGTGTGTGTATGTGTGTGTGTGTAGGTGTGTGTGTGTAGGTGTGTGTATGTGTGTGTGTAGGTGTGTGTGTGTGTGTGTGTGTGTGTGTGTGTAGGTGTGTGTGTGTGTGTGTGTGTAGGTGTGTGTGTGTGTGTGTGTGTGTGTGTGTGTGTGTGCGTGTGTGTGTAGGTGTGTGTGTGTGTAGGTGTGTGTGTAGGTGTGTGTGTGTGTGTGTGTAGGTGTGTGTGTGTGTGTGTGTAGGTGTGTGTGTGTGTAGGTGTGTGTGTGTGTGTGTGTGTGTAGGTGTGTGTGTGTGTGTGTGTGTGTGTGTAGGTGTGTGTGTGTGTGTGTGTAGGTGTGTGTGTGTGTGTGTGTAGGTGTGTGTGTGTGCGTGTGTGTGTAGGTGTGTGTGTGTGTGCGTGTGTGTGCGCGCGTTGTGCTGACGCTGCTTGGCAGACCGTGTGGCTGCAGAGCTCAGAGAGACGCAGGGCGAGCGGGCAGAGGACGAGGAAACATCACTTCCTGTTTGCTCGACCTTTGATTCTCTGCCAACCTCAGTTTATTAAACACTGAGTGTTTGTTCAACATGAATCCTGCCGAGCAGTGTGTGTGTGTGTGTGTGTGTGTGTGTGTGTGTGTGTGTGTGTGTGTGTGTGTGTGTGTGTGTGTGTGTGTGGGGGGGGGGGGGGGGGGGCCCTACACACCTCAGAGACTTCCATCTGTCCTTCTCCATGTTGTTGTCAGGACCTTCGCTGTCGTACGAGGCGAGGTACAGCGCTGCAGACAGAGAGACGATGAAATGCATCTTTAATGAAGCTCCTTCACAACATTTCGAGAAATCTTATTGGTCGATTGGTTCGTGTTCAGGAGAGCTGGAACCAGACGACTGGTAAACAACTGGTCCAAACGCTCACCGTCCTCGGAGAAGGCCGGCGCCGTCAGCAGGTACTGCAGGATCTTGCGGTCCTTCTCAAACGGACACTCCACCTTCTTCCACGTCATGAACTCGCTCACTTGTTTGGCCAGCTCCCAGAATTTCTGAAAGGATCCAGATTAAAAACCCAGTTAGAGGCCTCTGTGGTCACATGGTCACATGGTCACATGGTCACAGGGTGAATCTGCTCCGCTCACTTCCTCTTTCTCCGACACTCTTTAAGGGAAGTGGAGAGAAACAGCCTCTGTTGCTATGTGTGCTAAACAGAGCGCCGCTTTCTGACACTAAAACAGGTCAGCTGTGGCGTAACGCCGTTGCCGTGGAAACTCCCTGAACATATTTAGCGTACCTGGAAGTTGATGTGTCCGCTCTGCAGCCGGCTGACGCAGCCCTCGTTCAGGAAGTACAGGTCCTTAATGAGCAGGCTGAAGAAGGGGACGACGATCTGCAGGGCCACACACACACACACAGAGGAAGGGATGAGGAGGTGTGTGTGTGTGTGTGTGTGTGTGTGTGTGTGTGTGTGTGTGGTAACCTTTACAACATCTCTTTACAGGGAAACAAAGGACAAAGAGGACAAACAGAGAATCTTCTGTCCTGACTGAAGACGCCTCGCTCGCCGTCTCGCCTGCAGCACGTGAAGGGTTAACCTTTAACAAGCTGGAGTTCCCCTTCTAATGTCTCCTCAGCGCCTCCTTTAATCCCCACGCTTCATGTGAACGCAGCGACGACCTTTTCCCTCCTCTCCAGGTTCAGGCGGCAAACGGCGAGTTCGAGCGGCGTGCGGGTTGAAAGAAGGAAGCGGCTGCTGCGGCGTGTGTGACACGCTGACCTCCATGATGGAGGAGCAGACCGACAACACACCCCTCTGCTGCTCGTCCCGGGTGTCTGAGTCTCTCTGTGAGGCACGACAGTGGCCCGCCCCCCCGGGGTCAAAAGGTCGAGGACACGGCAGACTGCTCGGGTACTGTTTGTGTTTTCTCTTGAAATCGTCTCAGTGTTTATCCAAAGCAGCCGGAGGAATGAGGAGGAGCTAACCGCTAACGTGCGGCCGACCACGAGCTCCGACCAGAGAACACCATGTGATCTGGCAGGCGGCCATGTTTGTTTCTGTCCTCCCTCTCTGAGACAGAAACAAACATGTGGAGGTCTCTGATCTAGCTCGACCTCCGACTCTCCCTCTGGACTGCTCTGAAAGTCTAAGCCCCTCCCCCTTTGTGGGCGTGTGTGTGTGCTGCTGTAAACACACGATGAGACCGTCTCACCTTCTCTCTGCTGCTGTTGGCCGTCACGGATCGCTGCGTGGCGCCGCGAAGAGCCGTCCTGTAGTTATAGAAGTTACTGGAAGGATCCATCTGATGCTGCACACAGAAAACAGATCCACTGTGAGAAGGAGGAGAGGAGGAGGAGAGGAGAGGAGGAGAGGAGGAGAGGAGAGAAGGAGAGGAGAGGAGAGGAGGAGGAGAGGAGGAGGAGAGGAGGAGGAGAGAGGAGAGAAGGAGGAGAGGAGGGGAGGAGAGAAGGAGGAGAGGAGAGAGGAGAGAAGAGGGAGGGGAGGAGATAGGAGGAGGGGAGGAAAGGAGAGGAGAGAAGGAGGAGAGGAGGAAAGGAGGGGAGGAAAGGAGAGGAGGGGAGGAGATAGGAGGAGGGGAGGAAAGGAGAGGAGGAGAGGAGAGAAGGAGGAGAGGAGAGAAGAGGGAGGGGAGGAGATAGGAGGAGGGGAGGAAAGGAGGGGAGGAAAGGAGAGGAGGGGAGGAAAGGAGAGGAGGAGAGGAGAGAAGAGGGAGGAGAGGAGGAGTGAGGAGAGAAGGAGAGGAAATAGGGAGAGAGGCTAACGGTCTCTGAGGGGGGGGTCTGATGGTGCCCCCCCAGGATCTGGATCAGCACACGGACTCACCTCTAAGATGTCAAACTTTGCTGTTTTGACTTTACTCCAGGTCTTCTTCAGTCGAGACACGGGACTCATGTTCATGCCGGCTGCAGGACAGACAAAGACAAGAGACGTCAAGAGAAGACACCCAAACATGCTGAGACACATGGCCTTTTTCCCACCGCCGCAGACACACACACACACACACACACACACACACACACACACACACCTCTTTCTTTCTGTTGTGTCTTCTGATGCAGTGAAGCAAAAGGCCGCTGGAACAAAGGAGTTAACACACGCCTCGTTTCCCCTCCCAGAGCCCGGCTTCCCATATGTGTG
>NW_027636583.1:0-22911 GCF_947650265.1 Symphodus melops | reverse complement strand
GAGAAAGATAAACTACTCTCCACAAACGAGTGTGTGTGTGTGTGTGTGTGTGTGTGTGTGTGTGTGTGTGTGTGTGTGTGTGTACCTGCAGTACAAACACTCTAACAGCAGGGAGTGTCCTACACGTTTGAATCCGAGAGCATTGACACCCTGCTGAGTCATAGATTGAAGAGGGAAATTATGTTTGCATATTTGTGTGTGTGTGAGTGTGTGTGTGTGTGTGTGTGTGTGTATGTGTGTGTGTGTGTGTGTGTGTGTGTGTGTGTGTGTGTGTGTGTTTGTTTTCAGGACTTAGCAACCTTCCAGATCCACGCCAGGGAGACTTTTCATCGCAGCGTTTGTTTTTTTTTTAATGCCTACAAGTCTGCCAGAGACTCGTCAACCGTCCAGCAGACTCACTGCAGAAGGAACGAGAAGAAGAAGAAGAAGAAGAAGGCTGCTGCAGAGATCAAGCTGGAGAGAGAGAGAGAGAGAGAGAGAGAGAGAGAGAGAGAGAGAGATCCAAAGTCAGTGATAGATCTACCTGAATCAATGAGAGATGAAATGAAACGTTTCATCTCTGCTGAGAGAGAAATGGACTCGTGTCCTGAACACACACCAAGCTCAGAGAGCGCCGATGGATTCAGGGCGAGGACGCCTTGTTCTGTCTACCTGTTTGCATCATGCCAGAGCATCCTGTGTGGCTGCATTTCACATTTTCATCAGCATGATCGTGTGTGTGTGTGTGTGTGTGTGTGTGTGTGTAGGGCTGAGCTCGGTCCATATGCCAGGCCATATGGGTCTGCAGGGCTTCTGCTCCGTCCGCCTGGCGGGAAGTAAACATGTCTGAATCACACAATAACACGCGAGTGAACACGGAGCCAAGACGCCACTGTTGTTGATGACGCCACATGATTAATATCCCAACACCTCCACGGAGGACGGGAGGGGGGGGGGGAGGGGGGGGCGAGGATAAACATGTGTTGTCTTGAAGTGAACAGCAAGCCTCGTGGAAACGCCGGAAAATCACTGAACAAAAAAAATGCAGAATTTTCAGATTAGTGGCAGCAAGATTTTGTGAATTAGCATAAATCATAAAGCAGCATAAAATCCATAGGTTTTTTTTAGAGGCCATATTTTGATCACATCATGAAGGAATGTGATTTTCCTTTAAACCAGAGATCGTTTAAGGCGCCTGTGAGGAGGGTTTTTTAGACGTCTTTAAAGAGATCCACTTAGAGAGCGATGAAAGCAGACGGGCTCGTCAGTGACAACATTCAGACTTGAATAACCATGGACCCCCCCCCACCTCCTGGCCCCCCCACACACACACACACACACACACACACCCCCCGCCTCAGTCCTAAGATTTTAAATAGTGATCTATTTCTCCCCGGCACTCGGAGAGAAAATAAACGACTTTGTAAAAATGCAAATACTGTCGGGGCCCAAGGTCGTCGCTCAGCATGACACAAATGGCAACGCAACAAATCAGACTCTTAACCAATCAGTGCCTGCCGTTCCAGATCACGTGACGGTGCATTATTGGTTTAGAGACGGGCGTGCCAATATAAAGTGATTGATCATAATGGCAATGCAGCATGGTTTCATTTTTTTTGAAGCCGTGCTGGTTTGTGCATGAATGCATGGACACATATTTACATTTGAGCGGCTTGAAGATAAATTCACCTGCATGTGAAAAAAAAAAAAAAGGCTCTCGGCTTCGGCTCACAGATTTCCATTTAAGATGTCAAAGTAAACAAATATGGCCGTCCGTGCAGCAAGTGTGTGTGAGGGATCTTCAGCATTTCTACCATGTGTGCATGGTTCACCACTGACGTGCATATTCTACTTTCTATCTCTCAGCCATCTTGTTCTCCTTTGCAAATATCCTGAACTATTTGCAAACCAGTGAACATATTTCTGCATCTATTCGCAAATTGTTTTCTTATAAATGTTAGCGCCTTACGAACGAGGCTCTTTGTTTAACACAGTTTTAGATGACTGAACTTTTGAAATACGCTTTCAGCCTTAGTCCTACATAAATCCTACGTTTGGGATTTTCTGGCTTCTGCGAACAACCGTAAAAAATATGCATCCTGTTAAAAGAGGTTTTCAGGAATTCAGAGAAAATCTCTCCGTCTCCTGGTTGTTAAAAACAAGCAGAGAATATTTAAATGTCTAATAACGCTCGGTGTAGTTCCACAGAATGACCAGAGCGTGCAGACGATGAAGTCCTGCTGTGTTCAGCCCGCTCTGACTCGCCGTGTCCGAGCGCTCACACGTGCAGCTCGATCCATGTTGCTGTTCCATCTTTCATCCTCTGCGTTCCCGTTCGGAGCCACAGCTGGACACATAATTCATCTGGGATATTGAATTTTTAGCTTCAGTGGAGTGAAGAAGACAAGACTTCACTCCAGTCACAGGTTGTTGATGGTAAATAGAGTTCACTGTTTTATTGACCTTTAAATGGACTTTAACTGGTCACAGGATTTAAATGTCAGCGACATCTTTTTTCCCATTCACTAACAATGTAAAGATATTTGCTTCCCAGCGAGCTCAGTGATGATGTCATCAGGTTACTGAGCCTCCATGTCATGATCTCCATCTCATTGGCCGATGAGGTCGACTCAGGATTTACATGATTGGTCAGAATTTGCTTCTAGTGGATCGATCTCGTAAAAAAGAGCTGCCAGGTGAAAGAAGTGCACGCCTGTGCGTTTGTTCCGAGGGCCGACAACGCCATTTTCAACTTCTTATCAGACATTATTTTCCATTAGTTGACTACTTATAATACGACAGCGGCGTGATAATGGTCTTGGCGACCTACCGTGCATTCACTCTGCAGCTGCGTTGAGCTTCTCATTGTTGTTAATGTATCTTTACACTTACACGTCTAGACTCCAAATATCAGACAATCCCTCTTTATTTTCGGAGGGGGGGGAGGACGGGGGGGGGGGGCTTTCATGTCTTAAGCATCAAAAATACTCTTCAATCCAGGATGTGGATTTTGGGTTTGTTTCTGACACATGTGCAGATACTTGCAGAAATAAGCTCCACACACACACACACACACACACACACACACACACACACACACACACACACACACACACACACACACACACACACACACACACACACACACACGGGTTTCACAGCGATGGGATTCCAGGCTGTCAGGCAGATGAATGATGACAAATCCTCCTAAGAGAATGACAGTCCTGCTCCTTGTCTGCAGCCTCACGCTGTGGAAAGTGAGCTCAGAGCTGCACAGCGGCTGATACCTGAGGTGGAGGTACGTCATGGAGATCTCGGGGTTTTTTGCAGTATTACCCTTGGTACTGGGATGATGGAGCTCCTGATTTAATTTCTTTCCCAAGGTGGGATAAAGTGGAGCAGAGTGTGCAGAAGAGAAAGGCCATCTGAGGTGAACGGAAAGAACAAAAATATTTTATGGATAAGCGCGCCCCTTCCTCTCTGCGCTTAGCAGTGACTGTAGGTGCAGCAGCTTAAATGCAAAAACACTCTCTCTCTCTCTCTCTCTCTCTCGCTCTCTCTCTCTCTCTCTCTCTCTCTCTCTCTCTCTCTCTCTCTCTCTCTCTCACACAAAATCGACCTTACCAGCGAACACGAGGTCACTAGCGAGCTAAACCCTAAAAGCAACACTCTCAGCTCATTCCTGCCAACGTTTCTCACGTTCATATCTTTGGTGGTGAGAGGGAGACGACTCCTCAGTCAGCCATGCCTGCTGTTGCCACGGCGATGTGGAACAATGGAGAATCAGGGGCTCTTCCCTCAGCGTCATACATGCCAGCATGTCGGGAGCATCTCATCGGGCTCTCTCACCCTGAGCTGACACTGAGCTCTCTCTCACGCGATGGAGTTGAAGTCCCGACCTCGGTTGGGTCAGAGACGGTTTAAACGTGCGCCCGGCTCGGGCCATCTGACCTTCTGGGATCGCAGGTGTCTTCGTGCTGTGGAGGGGTCGACGTCGGTTTTGTTAGGGGGCTTCATGGGGTCGGTTCTGTGGTTATATCAGCAATCTGTCGGGGCTCCAATTGACATCAGCTGTGCAATATCTCAGCGCCTGTCGGGGAGGGACGTCGGCTTCAATTTGGTACGATAAAAGAAAAGCGGATAAATAGTCAGCGGTTTGGATTTAAAGGTTCCTGTCCGCAGAGATTCATCACATCCGGTGGTTATTTGTACACTTTACTAAACGCTGATGCAGTGACACTTTCCTCCACTCCGGCAATAAAAGCACTCCTTAATGGAGAACATGAAGCCCACCATTAGCCACCTCATTGACCTGGAAAGCTCATCATTAGCGCACCTATAGAGCGCGCTAACACCGAGTCAACATCAGAGGAACAGGCGGAGGCTTTGAAGTGTTCTGCAGTCGAATTACACATTTCTATGAATACAGCCATTAACCTTATTACGGTCTTATAACGAGCTCGTTAGCGTAACGAGGCTCGTCACGCGGGAACAGAGAAATGGATGACTGATTTCTGTTTTCTAAAGGTGTGAATCTCTCCTTAACGAGATGATTCAAATCTCCAGCGACGGGACTTGAGTCGTTGATGAACGAATAAATTATAGAACGATTAGACGCTGTGAGAAAAACAAGCTAACAGAAGACTAGGCCCGCTCCTGCAGGCAGCCAGCTGCTCCCGAGCAAGCCAATCAGCTGCTTACGTTACGCATGTGCGTGCTGCAGAGGTGACCACGCCCCCTTTCGTCTCATTTTTCTGGGGTTTCCACGGCACGAGCCACCGCAGCGTGCGTCGAGCTAACTGCAAAGAGATCGACCCAGACAGGAAGTCTGATGGGGATATAAATAGAGCAGGTCGGTTTCAAAATAAAAGCTGCTGAGTCCTGATCCGAGATCCTGCCAGTACATGTTCACACGTATGTTCACTTTAGTCCTTTAGGCGGAAGTCTCGTGAACTGGTGAACCCTGCGGCGCCGACAGGCACACGGGCGCTGTGGCGTCTCAGCTTTATGTAGTGAAAAGGCAAAAGGTCAACGAAAGAGTCTTGAGTTTGAAGCACTGAGCACAGACCAAGCAGAGAGAAGCCTTGGTGCATCTGATCGATTCACTTGGATCTCAAACACTCACTATACTTATAGATCGGTTACTGATTTTGAAATGTAAATCTTTAAAAGCTCTGAAACTCAACAGATGATCAGTCGTTCTGGCAGCTGTATCGGCTTCATCTCTCATCTGAAAAAAACAGAGTCTCTGCTGTGTTAGCAGCCTGTGGGAAACATTATTTATATTTCATGAAACAGCCGGAACATAAAACAATAAGAAAAGGTTTTTTGTTTTTTTACAGCATAAACAAAATCTGTTGACAGAAACAAACTTAATATTTTCTTTGCTCCGAATTGATGATGTCATCCTCGTTCGACCCCTGGCTTAAAGGAAAGAGAGCAAGACGCACACAGCAGCTGATTGAGTGGAACGCTCCAGCAGAGGCAGAGATGGAGCCCGAGTCGGCCCGGCCGGGGAGCTTTAACAGCTCATTACAGACTGGAGTCGTGCAGTTTCTTATGTAACTCCTCGTCTGTGTGTTTGATGCTCTGTTTGTGTGTATCTTGGGTTTTTTTTGGGAAACAGACAAAAACAAAAAGTGAAATATCTCGTTCCAGAAGTGCAGAGAGCAACATGAAATCATGCAGCCAATTAAGCCGGCCAGTTCTTTCCAAACGCTGCATTCATTCCTGAACTTTTTACCAGCATTTCTTCCCCTTTGGTTTTGACTGTTTACGCTCAGAAACTCCATTAAAAACAAAACAAACAGGCTCGCTCGTGTAAGTCACGCTGCCATGGCTTCACTTTGCACCTCCGAATCAATGTGATCCTGTAAAGTCTCTCACCGCCGAGCCTGCGAGGAAAAAGGCTGATCCTCCCGTTGGGTTCCTACATACATCTCTTTTATGGTCTGTAAAAGATTGGTGTGGTTTTCTTTTTAATGTTCTTTATGAATGAAAAGGTTATGTTGTCCTCGGGGAGGGAAGTGCTGCTATGGTTACGATTTATCACCCCAGGACGTTTGTGACTCCAGAGATTTTAAGGATTTCTACAACGCTCAAGTGAGGGTCTTTCAGACTTTGATTACTTTTGTCGATTTAGAGGCTCCGCAGCGCTCAACCCACGGCCTCTTAGGGCGCAACTCACACCAGGCGATCTCAAGTGACATCAGCAAATGTTTTTCATTTAGTCCAGGAAGTCTGTCGGCGTCCTTCTGTTTTACTCAGAGACTGTCTAAGACGTGGACGTAGCCTCAGTGAGGTCATCCAGTGGTTTCTGAAGCGAGCTTTCGAAGCCCAACGACAGCTGCGGCCATGTTGGAAAACGCTGTGTCAAGCGCACTTCCCGTCAACATAGACACTGCAGGTAAAGAGCGAGAGAAGAGACGGGCTTTTAGCCTCCGGACAAACAACACGCTACAACGAGCCGGCTTGCTGTCAGACTGGCCACGCCCCTTTTTATGCTCAAAACAGACGAGAAAAAGAAATCCCCCCCCCCCCCCCCCCAAAAAAACATATTACTGCTATAAAAAATAGATTTCAATGCAGATATTTCTGGGACTTTGGGGTCTTTTAGGAGCCAGCCTCAAGTGGCCGCTCGAGGAACTGCAGTTTATTTCAGTCCTGCGCTTCATTTTTTAACTGGAGGTTGCTGCTTCGTCCCCGAGTGGGCGTGGCCCCGAGTGGGCGTGGCCGAGGGAGGGGTTCATGTGAAAGTCTCTGAGCGACACAACGAGCTGAAAGACGTGCCGTCTCGTAATGATTCGAGATCAACAAACCCAGAGAGCGTGTGAGCTCACCCTCTTTTGAGGAAGTCATTACTGCACCATCTGTGTCCAGGGGATGTTTGATTTGTGCTTTATTAACATTCAGAACGTTCAGGTCCTTCAGCTCTTCCACGGGGTCGTATAAACGCCTCTCTTCTTACCTCGCCTTCCCTCTACAACCTCATTACTCCGGGAAAGTTCTCGCTGATAACCTGACGGGAGGAAAACAAACAGAGGGGATGAGAAAAACAAACTCTCCCTCCCTTCCCATTGAACCAAACAAGTGAGACCATATAACCAGACGATTTAAAGAAGAAGAAAAAAAACACCTCATTTAGCGAGCCTTTAGAAGACATCCATTAGGGCCGCCTGAAAGAACTCCACTGATAAACGAGAACTTTATAAACATTGGGTTATGCTTGGCTTCGATCATTAAGTTTAAAAGGCCATTAGTCGAGTGCGCTGGCCAGCAGTCAATGCTACACACACACATCCGTTAGCATTAAGTTTAGCATGCTTTCTCTTTGTAAAAAGCCAGAAAGGAGTTTCTCAAAGTTCACAAAATATTGAAGTCACAATAATAATGTTGTTAAACCATACAAAAAAAAGGGAAATTAAATGATGCATTTGGTGATTCATTGGTTTTATAAGCAGGCTGGAAGGCATAGAGGAGATTTCTTAAAAGGGCCGTTACTTTAGATTGACTTTCACAAATGTTAGAAACACTAATTTCTCCAAATGTAAAGATTTAAGATATGAATACGACAGCGTCACTGTGGCTGTTTTAGTGCAGATCACTGACGTTTGCTCATGAGATTTAAGAAGCGACGTCTGACAGATCCCCTTTCTTTAAGTAGAAAAAGGTTTGTTCACAAAATACATTGGTCTAAATATCCTGTTTGTTTTTCTGTGCGATGGTGAGTCACAAATCACAAAGCTGCTGCAGCATTATGGGGAAAATGAGAAAAGTCCATCCTCCAGCGTCTTCTGCCTGCTCCACTTTTTCAGAAAATCTGTGCTCAAACAGGCCGTTTGGAGATTTTCCCTTCATGACATCACAAAGGGCAGTAGCCCCTCCCCCAGGTGGGTGACACTCCCACAGCTAGGTGTTTGTTCTGCCCTCTGAGTCTGCCTTCTCACCGTAAACAATAGGACATGGAGCCAGAAAGCAGCGAGTCCACCCGAACCCTTCCAGAGAGGGGGCGTGGTCAGACACAGCTCATTTACATATTTAAAGCTACAGACACAGAAACAGCCTGTTCTGAGCAGGGCTGAAATAGAGGGGTTTATAGACATGATCAAATACAGGATCAGAGTGGATTTACAACAACACACTTCACACACGTTGAAGAGGAGTAAAAGGATTGTGGTACATGACCTTTAAAGTTTGGCTCCTTGCTCTCTCCCTTTGCACACTCTGGCTTTATCACAAATACTGTGTGCATGTCAAATCATTCAGGAGAACTTGTAAAGCTCGCACGGAGAACAAAAATGTAATAAACTGTTGAATTGTGGAGCAAATTCCAGCTCTTTTATCTGCATGGCCTTCCATCTGCAAAGTTACAGTGACAATGGATTAAAAGGTGAAAGGAGCCTTTCATTGTGACAGAACGCCACAAAATCATAAAGTGACTCTGGAATTCTTTTTCCCTTCTACAGAAGGTTTCTGCATCTTTGTGTCCGTCCCTCTTCCCCACAAAGGCATCAACCTTGTAGTAGTGACCCAGTGTCAGTGCTCTCATTCATCATTAAAGCAGGAAAAGTGTTAAAAATTCGAGCACGAATAAAAACGCTGTAAAACACCAACACATGAGAGATAGACAAGGTCAGCAGCTAACATGAGAAAATAGCGGATCATTAGAGCGATGGTAAATGGGATTGAATGAGTGACGTGTATTTCCTACATAAAGGAATGATTCACACCTTCGACTGTCTTTGGGTTGAAAAGTGTGTCTCTCATTGTGTGTGTGTGTGTGTGTGTGTGTGTGTGTGTGTTGTGTGTGGGTTTGATATCCCTCACGATGTCATGCGCAGATTTAGATAATTAGCAATTTACAGGATAAAATCCAGATTACTATTCCTCACACAGCAGTTGAGGACAAAAGGATTGGAAGACCCTCACATAAATGATCACACAGCAAACGACAGGGTCACAGGATTCAAAGTAATATATCAATGCAAATGCCAATGTCCATCTACTAATGTCCCCGTGAATATGAGGCGGTGGGCTGGAGCCGTCCATACACTGAATAAATCAGCGCCTAACGAGCCTTAACGAGCACTAACGATCCTATATGCACTTGATTGGAGGTTGATTATCAGGACTGAGGGCTAATGCAAATGGATGTTTATCGCTGGCCTTTGGCTTATGAAACAGAGGTATGAAGTGTGTGCATGTGAGTGTGTGTGTGTGTGTGTGTGTGTGTGTGTGTGTGTGTAACGATGGCAGTGGCCTGTGTGTGAGCCTTCAGGGATGAGGCGCAGACTTTGGTTGAAAATGTGTTTCCAATCCAGCAGGCTTTGAGCAGGAAACAGAGAGAGGAGCAGCAGTCACCCGTGAAACAAAACAGATACTTTCTCTCTCCCTCTCTCGCTCTATTTTCCCTCCACGCTGCTACCGGCTAAAGACAGTGATCCAAAGCCTCGCCTGAGACAAGAGCACCGGTTCACAAAATGTAAACGGTTGAACCAACAAGTCTTGAATGGGTCGATCTAAAATGGATATTTTTAGTCATTAATTTGTAGTGCTGTTGTGTCTCAGGCTCACTCTTCATGTCTGACTGGATCAGCACAGTTTCTGTTCTTCACAAGAGCTGTCCATTTGTAAGGTTTCATTTTTTAAAGAATTAACATGAGTTTATAGAAAGAGAAGCTTAAGTCTATAACGCTGCCCCTAGTGTTTAAAATGAGTACTGCAGTCTAAAATCTAATCATCACAGAGAGCTGTCTGGCTCCGCCCCCTCCTCTCACACAGCTCTGCATGTGGTGGACACTGTAGCTTCAGTGTTTAGCCAGCTCTGCATGTGGTGGACACTGTAGCTTCAGTGTTTAGCCAGCTCTGCATGTAGAGACACTGTAGCTTCAGTGTTTAGCCAGCTCTGCATGTGGTGGACACTGTAGCTTCAGTGTTTAGCCAGCTCTGCATGTAGAGACACTGTAGCTTCAGTGTTTAGCCAGCTCTGCATGTGGTGGACACTGTAGCTTCAGTGTTTAGCCAGCTCTGCATGTGGTGGACACTGTAGCTTCAGTGTTTAGCCAGCTCTGCATGTAGAGACACTGTAGCTTCAGTGTTTAGCCAGCTCTGCATGTGGTGGACACTGTAGCTTCAGTGTTTAGCCAGCTCTGCATGTGGTGGACACTGTAGCTTCAGTGTTTAGCCAGCTCTGCATGTAGAGACACTGTAGCTTCAGTGTTTAGCCAGCTCTGCATGTGGTGGACACTGTAGCTTCAGTGTTTAGCCAGCTCTGCATGTGGTGGACACTGTAGCTTCAGTGTTTAGCCAGCTCTGCATGGGTCTGTAAAGCTTTCTGAGTTCTAACCTCTCTCCATGTTTCATCTCCAACATTGATCCTAGTTTGAGCAGCTTTCTGCTGCTGGAGCTTATTAGAAACATGCAGAGGCTTTTTAGCTCGGGTACAATCACTTCTATCTGAAGCAGTTCCACTGCCCGCTTCCATCGCTGCAACACCTGTTCACCTGATAACTGCTCTCATATCTGGCAAACCCAGGGGCGTCCAAAACGGCTGTGTGTGAAGTAAGTTTATGTAGCACTACAAGGACTTCTGATTCAACACAGACTGCAGATTAATCTTTTTATTTCTTTATTTTTTTTGACGCAACATAACGAGCTGAATGTCAACATGCGTAACTTTCTGTATCTGTGCAAACAGCCACGCTCCACAGCGTGGAGAATATACCAGCACGACGCACTGATGTCACCGAAAGAGCTGAATCAGGTTTTCTCTATTTAAATGAAACCTGTCATGATGTGGTATCGTGACGGTGAGACGGTCGAGGTGGTCTTTGGGGAGAAGCAAAACGTATTTCTGATGATCTACTGGGACAATCAGAACTGACAGCGAACAGAATATCTGTAGCGTGTATGTGCTACATCGGCTGAGAGTGTAAAAAAGAAGATATGAGCGATACAGAGAAGAGGCTGGGAGGGATGCAAACAGAACCACATTCAGAATGAAAGTTTTTTTGGTGATATTCTGCAAAAACTCAAATCTGAACAAGTTGAATTTATCGTTCAGAAATATTCCAAAGTCGTCCTTTGATGGAGCTGCACTCACCGCTGGCCTGCGTTGTTGTGTTAGCATGCTAACGTTAGCGCTCTTTAGTTAGCTGGTTAGCTTCATGTAAACTGACACAGAATGATGTAAAAACTCTTCATCCTAATAATCAGTGAGTATGTTCTTCTTCTTCTTGACTCAAACAGCTTTTATACACAAGGGGAGGAGCCATGTAAACACAGCTCTGACAACAACACAGCCAGCAGGACTCCAGCTTCTCCCTCACTGGAGACAGTCAGGACTCACACACTGGAGATATGACTGATGTGGAACATGCTGCTCATTCTTCCTTTACGTTATTTAAAATGAGATCAATATCTAACAGCAGACAGTTTTTAGTGTCATGATGAAATATTTTTGAGGCTCCAGCTTTGAGATTTGAGTTTTTTGCAGTGTGTGTGAGTGAGTGTGTTGCTAAAGTTTATGTCAAACTACTGTGTGCTCAAAAATACACTCAGTATACTCACTTTGTGCACTTCTGACTTGCACTCTCGCCCCAAGAAACAGCAATTTTGTTCGAGTCAAAGCTTAAAAAAATGTGTTGGAAAACTTTCTGGGAGACCCTCGACTGCGTTTCATCAGTTTGTTTTTTAAAGTCTCTCCTCTCCAACCTTTAGTTGAACCTTTTGATCTCCTTAAGAATGCACCCTGTAAATATCACCTGTCGACCTCTTGTGTTCCTACCTGCAGGACTTCAAATAGTAAACTGCAGATGAATATGCAACCGCTTCCACGTCTTGTTGCGCTCAGGTCATGACATGTGGCGCTCTGTTTGTGTTAAAGGGTGACAGTGGTAATCCCTCCTGTCTGTCACACAGCTTCCTCACACACTGGATCTGCTTTGTACTAAATCTGTGATGTTTTCTTTGCAGTTTTTTAAAACTCTAGTGGAAAAACTTTGAAGGAATGAACTGATAATATTTATTACGCAACCCCCCCCAAAAAACCATCTTTGCACCTTTGACGACATCTGAATCCTCCGCTAGCGCCTCTCACACAGCATCAAGTCCTGTTCCACGCTTTATGAAATGAGACCATATTCACGGTCCACCGAGGATGAGCAGAAAGATTTCTCAACAGTTTTATTTTTGTAATACCGCAGAGATCAATGTGACACATTAAACCCTCCACAGCGAGTCGTGTCAGGTGTACAAGAGCGTGCTCGGACCGACAGCCTGGGAGCAAAGTGAGGCCCAGGAGGCATCAACGCTTGAAGTGGTTCGATTATACTCTGTGTGTTTTGGGAGGAACATGATTAAATGTTTTTAAAAAAAAATAAACTGCACAGATAAAGTGTGAAAGGTGTCTGTTTAGGGTAAGACTTGAGACAATGACAAAGCGTTGTAGGTATTTACCTTTTGCTAAGATGGAAACACTTCCTCATTGTCTTTAAGTCACACTAAACCAATCAGAGATCAGCTCTCTTTCCTCAGGCAGGCAGACACGTTATTGTTTCTTTTTCTCTCCTACTTGTTAACTGCTGCGAGGGCCGAGCGCCCTTTGCTGTATGACACGTAAAGATAAATTAACTTAACTATTATTATTATTATAAATTTGCCTAAAGAACAGGCTTTTCTTCTTTCTTAAAGAGGACACATTCTCCCTCTTTTCAAACAGCGCCCCCTGTGGTCTGAATGAAACATCTGTGTTTCTGAGCTTTGGTCCAAATATAACATGAATGAAGCAGCAGAGGAGGTTTGTGACCCTGTAGAAACCAGCTCTCTCTGAACGCTCCGTTTTGGTGTGTGTGTCTCTTTAAATTCAATAAGCTCCGCCCCCTGAGTTTTCCCAGCATACATCACAACGCCGCTAGTGAGAATAAAAATGGCCGACCTGTGCAAAAGTTGTGCTCTATGCTGAGTCGAAGGGTGGAGATACCAGGGGAGGGGATGATGTCACAGAATCTCACTGTGACATCACAAGTCGAGCACATTAGAAACGGAGCATTTTTCTCTGTGTTGACTTCTGCAGAGCACAATCGAAGGACTGGATGGATTTATTTCACATGCTGTGGGTCTGTAGACTCTCACGTTACCAGGCAACTAAAACGCTGAGTATGACATCTTGTTGTCTTTTTTAAAAAGCCTTTTTTTCATTTCTAAGGTTCATTAAAGATTTCAGGTGTTTTCACTTCTAAAGTGGTTTCTCCTCTCATGACTCTTTGTTCGCTTCTATTCACAACCTCACAAATTCTCTGTATGTTGGCCTTTCAAGTTCCAACAATTTCCTGCCACACGAGTCTTACACAAAAGGTGATGTATGGCATAATGTGTGGGGGGGCGCGCTGAAGAAAACGCCATTAGAGCTCTATTGTGTGGCGAGCGGCAGGCGGCGGGATGGATGCAAACATTCACGCTCACGCCGACTCCTCCCTCACGCCTCCAAACAAAAACAAACTTCCTTCTTCGAGTGTTTGTGTTGAGAGCGAGGAGCCATTATGATTCTGATTTTCACATGTAGCACAATGAAGTAAACAACAATCAACAAGACCCAACACGTCTGAAAATGCATCAACTTATTCAGACCTATTTACACATTTACTGATATGTTAATAAACAAATATAAATAATATATATATATATACTTTGCTGGGTTGAAAAGAGCGCCCATCCTGCTTGTTTACTGCTTCTTCATCTCGTTCAGCCCAAAGCTGCGTGAGCCTCACTGTTCCTGACGTGCCAGGTCACCTTCACCCTGAACACAAGTCAGTCCCGTTCTCGTCCGACACCTGTCCCGTGTGTTCTCGCCTTCAGGACTCATTTGTGCAGAAGCGTTGCGTCTATTATCATCAAACGCCAGACGATGCAGAGCGGCGCTTTTGAATCGCAGAAACGAGACGGTCCGTCACCACTGACCCCAAAACTCACCGAGAAACACTCGGGCTGACACGCCGTTATTTAAGGGTAAAAAGGGAGAGAACGAACGTCCCAAAACAACGTGAGCACGATGTGACGGAGTGTGTGTGACATGATCTGACAGACACACACACACACACACACACACACACACACACACACGACTGATCATCTGTTCCACAGAGATGGGAGACTAATTCATCTGTCTGCTCACACGTATGCACACACACACACCCTGACATGGAGCTGTTCTAATTGGTAATGATGCTTCTGTAATGTGACTGTTATATTACTAATGTGTCCTCACCTCCAATAAGCACGCACACACACACACACACACACACACACACACACACCACGGAGTAAACATTAAGATGAGACGACATTCCTGCTAAAAGAGCTGGCAGCGATTGCTCTGCAGTGAAATGGAAGATCCATGCAGTGTGTGTGTGTGTGTGTGTGTGTGTGTGTGTGTGTGTGTGCCTGCACGTCCACTACGGCGTTGGGAGAACAATCAATGCCTCCTCATTTCAGAAAACCAAGAGTGGAAAAGTTGCCTTCAGAAAGAAAAACAAGATGTCTGAAGTTGTTATGCTGGAGTTGTCCGTCCCTCCATCCCGCCGTCATTTAACCGTTTTCTTTTATTTGTCCGGTTTCGATTCTCTCCGTCCCCTCCTCCTCTGTCGGCCCACATCACAGATTAGATGAGAGAAGAAGAAGAAGCACATTTGCTGTTTTATTGTCTCTCTTTCCATCCAGTTCCTGGGCTGCGTTGGGCTAGTGGAAAGACACACACCAAGATATTTCATCACACTCGGGCGTATCTGTTTTCACACACACACACACACACACACACACACACACACACACACACACACACACACACACACACACACACACACACACACACAGGCCGTCTGCCACTCGGATCGCCCTATAAACACATTGATAAAACCATTTCTATAATAAGCAGTGTTTGTCAAGCTGTCATCCCTCGGCCCTGCAGCCATTATCACTGCTTCAACATTTATAGTGGCTCTTTAAATAAACGGCCCCAGCCTTCATGGCCTACAGTGATAGCCATCTCAAAGCCTGCACGCACACACACACACACACACACACACTTTCACTCCCCTGCCTCTCAGACACTCTGCAGACTAAATGACAATATCCTCCAGTGGCTGAAGTTTTTTTTTTTTGTTTCCTTTTCAACAGTGGCCATAATTGACTGTCACTGAATATCTTGCAAAGTGCATTATAAAAGACTCAAAAAAACAAAACACAAAAGCACTGTGGAGTGCTGATAGGGTTTGACAGGAAGGAAGGTGCAAGTCATTTATTATTCCTCCAAGGTAATTTTTTCCACTAACAATGGCTCATGGCAAAAATAAGTCCATATAAAGCGGTGCAGTGTGTCCATGTTAAAATCAGCTGTCAATGTGCACGCCTCCATATCAGGAGGGTTTATTCCTGCACACAGAGATGAAGAAAGTTCATCATTTATTTGCCGTCATGTTCAAGGTTTGAAAAGAGCTGTTGTTGTTGTTGTTGTTGTTGTTGTTGTTGTTGTTGTTATTAAAGGTGCAGATCCAAATAAACAGCAGCAAACCTCAAGTACCCCTCTGCACACCAAAGCAACCAACGCCATCAGCTCACAGGAACAGAGAGGGGGGGGGACGGCGGCGTGCAGCTGTGGATCCAGCAGAGAGAGAGAATTCATTTTCTCGTGCACTTAATGGCCTGAGCTCGCTACAGATCCCGGACCACCGGGACTCTCCCCCAGGTTCCCCCTCAGTGTCCCTCAATTCTGCCCTCGCAGGGTAGTTTTCAAACCAAGTGATACACTGCACATGTTTCACAGTCACTGATACGTTTGAATGTAGAAAGAAACACTTACACATGCACAGGGGAAAAAAAACCCAACATGCACAGAGTTGTCCACAGGGGGCGCTAAAATCAGACGTTTGTGACAGAAACAGAATAAAGACAAATACATGACTGTATTTATATACAGACCTGGTTAAGTGTCTGTAACTTGAAGTGATGCACGCCGTCACACATTAGTGACTAACCTCAGTGTTGTGAAGCCTGTCGGATAAAATGCTTTGTAACCTGGCAACACGTCAGCCTGATGCTGAAGGGCCTTCAAGAAAAGCAATGATTATCCAGGCCGCTAATTTCTTACAACGTCCCTAAACGCCATCCGCCCACGCGCCTCCCGCACACGCACAACTCCTGACACACACATAAACTAGGTGACGGAAACCGCCCCTGATGTACTTCAAGTTAAAATCATTTCATTTGTCAAGGTCTGGACAAATGTAGTGCTGCCTTTATACACTGCAGCTCAGGCTGCGTGGAGAGGAGCTGAAGGCCTTTCTGCTTGTCTTTGTCTGCAGGACTGGAGGTCTTTAAAGACATCAATGACACGAGGATGTCCTTGCAGGCCCAACGTCAACAATAGGAGAGGAAAGGGTAATAATCCGGCTTTCTTCAGAACAATCTGTGTCATGTTCACAGCTTCACTGTTTCATAGAAAGAACAAACAATGCAATGCATAGAAGCGTTAAGAGCTCAGTTTGTTGCCTTTGATGTTAAAAAGGTTGATATTCACTCCCACGCTCAGCCTCCTGGGATTCAAGGTCTGATGCGTGAATATGCATGTGCACATGCAGTAAACATATTTGCTTGCTTTATGCCGACACAGGAGTTTTTATTTGTGGCTCGACGAGCTCAAAATGAGATGTTTCCAGAGGCTGGGCCTGAGGTCAGAGCTGACGGGATCCGCTGAATATTAACTGACAGAGGGGACGAGTCCGGGTGGCCTGACGGGAGGGGAGGAGGACTAAACAGTGTTTTTTTTTTTTTTTTAATGTTTGAGAGTTATGGAAGAAAGCACAGCATGAGAGGAGTCTGTGATTCAACATGGAATAAAAATAATCTGTGCCAAGGCAAAAAGAAGCCATTCACACTGAGCTCCATGTGACCCCGTCCACTCCGCTGTTATTTACTGTACACCTGTGATTTACTTCATGAAAAATAAAGATGTAGCTCAGGTTAATGGGCCTGCTCTCCCCGCTCTATTACCTGGGTGTAAATGAGGCGTGTGATTGGTCCATCAGATTGGTACCCCTTGGCAGACATTGGTTAGTTTTTACAGCCTTACAAACTGATACTTCCTTTTTCAGAGAACATGGGTTATTAATTTCTGTCAGGACCTAAAGACAAGAGCTGAGCCCGTAAAAAGAGTCCCCTATGTTAGTTGTTGCTGAGGCTAACTGCCCCCCCATCAGACCCGGTCCAAGCAGCTACCTGCCCCCTAAAAGTTCAACCGACGAGGAAACACGCGCTGACATGATGCCAAGCTGGTGATCCTACTGAATAAAACTCTGCAGTAAATGAGTGTAAAGGCAGTGTCTCAACATTATGAAAAGAAAAATTTAAGGAAAAAAAAAACCACCTCCAGGAAACTGAAGATGAAGAGAACTGCACACAGACACACTGAATATTACAGGTATGAGAACACGAAGAGAAGACTGCAAAAGAGTCATAGTGCATTTTCACCGTCTCAACAGATCAACTTCACCAGAGTGTAAAATGAGCTCTGGTGCAACAAACAGCAAACAGATCTGAAGAATGTGGAAAGAGCACAGCTAACAGTATGTCTTTAAGACAGTGAGAGGATCGCTGCACAAGCTCGACTGAATGAACACTTTCTCCATTGATAGAGGAAAAGAGCAGTGGACAAAGCTGCAGAGCGTTGTATACTTCCTTCATTGTCAAAGAGCCACACACTGCAATGTGTTCATATGAATGTGAAACGAGCTCAGCACACACAGCGCAGCAGCTTCACAAGAACTGTGCAGCAGTTAATAAATCATAACTCGTCAGTGTGTCCTGTGTGAATGTGTGTGTGAGTCCTGACTGTCTCCAGTGAGGGAGAAGCTGGAGTCCTGCTGGCTGTGTTGTTGTCAGAGCTGTGTTTACATGGACGGGAGAGTTTTTACATCATTCTGTGTCAGTTTACTTGAAGCTAACCAGCTAACTAAAGAGCGCTAACGTTAGCATGCTAACACACCAGCGCAGCACACAGGTGCACTTCAAGCTCCCATATTCTTCTCTTTCTGGTTTTATTTGCTCTTCAGTGTTTCCAGGTGTCTTCTGCATGTGTTGGCACATCTATGTGCAAAAGTTCAAAGTCTGCAGAAACGCAGCTTCTCCTACGCCCTCCTGTTAGCTGTAGCATTAGCCACATGAAGCGCTCGCTCCTTAGCCCCCCCCCCCATTGTTGAAAATCTGTGTTTTGACATCACAAGACAAAGAGGTCACTAATCCAAGCCCATTGGCTCTTTGGAGCAAGCACAAGCTCCCCTCGGACTGACGGCAACATCCCTAATATGGTGAAAGGGGCGGGACATATTTGAACCAATTACGAGAGAGCAGATCGGCCAACCAATCAGGTCAGACTAGGCACACGTGGGGGAATCTGAGCGTTAGAAACGCAGGCAGACATTAGCGATTGTGAACGTATTTTAGGAGACAAATAAATCAGATATATGAACTCTAACTTTAATGCGAGCTAATTATGTTGCGTAGTAATTTACAACTCCTTCATGGAGGTGTGTCGCTGGCGGAGAGCGGAGGGCTGGCCGTGGAGGAGGCGTGGCCAAACAGCAGTTTGTTTTGGTTTCAAAGTAGTAGACTGACAGCCACCTGTCATTCACTTCATCACATCCAGACTCAGTCCGAGCGCCTGTCCAGTCGTTGTCATGACGCCGATGTGGGGACGCTTGATGGATGGCTCCAGCTTCAGTCTTCTTTCACACTCGTGGTCACGAGACGGTGAAATGAAAGGAGCCTTTTGTGTGATACGCTTCAAACACGCTTTAAATAACCACACAAGTCTTAAAGCAGGCTACAAACTGTCACTTAAACTTATTTGTGTTTTCTTCTCGTGTCCACGCTCGCTGCTGCAAAAGCACAAACATTTATCAAAGACGATGACGCCTTTCATGTCACCTCGCGGTAAACTCTCACAGGGACGTCTGCAGATACGCAGACTCCATGTATGTGAGTCGACATCAGAGCCCTCGCACACTTGATGATCTCAGAGTGGGAAACAGCAGCAATCGCTCCGACACTTCACAGGAAGGCCGCGCTTAATGTGTGGCTCTGTTGATGTTTCTGAAACCGCCCACTGCAAACGTCTACTGAACCACGCACGCTGCAGCAGGATGCAGTATGGCTGCCAGTCGCTGGCTCCTTGTTGCAGGGCACCAGGCTCAGCTAGCAGTCTGACAGAGGATCAAAAACAGACAACTGGTCTGTTTGTGTGCGCTGCTGTGATTGGTCAATGGTCATGTTGTCTCTGCATTGTGGGAAACAGTAGGTGATGCGTACCTGTCATAAACAGTTGGACATGCAGGTGTCTTTGGCGCACTGCGGATCTCTCATGTGTTCACATTTTCAAACAGCCTGTGATTGTGGATTCAGCCTCTCGGTGTTTGTCTTTGTGGTCTTCGTCAGTGCGCCTCATCTTCTCCACCTATTACCACCTCGTGATTGCATCAGCCCGCTCACCACGCCGTCAGCCTGCTCCTCCAGCCCTTCATCGCCAGATCCTTCTTCAACTTCAACTTCAACTTTCTTATTATCCCGGAGGAAATTAGATCTGCAGCAGGCGGCAAGACACAACAGATGCACCGAAAAACATCAGAAATATAAATACAGACAGGCGAGAAAATCTACAGCCAAGAACAAATAGACTCAAAGCCGGAGGCTGTTACAGCTCAGTGACGGCACGGAGAAGTTATTACGGCTTATTGAGAGAAACTTTGAATATGTTTTATGACCTTCATTTCCTTTGCTTCGTACGGCCCTTTAAAGGTCAAAGGGAAATATTTCATGACATCAGTTTTGATCCTTTTATCTTTTACTGTTAGCTTCATCTTTTGGCGTTCGCACCTTTTCACTTCCACCTTTACAGCGTTAGCATAAGCGTTTCCCTGTTACGGTTACAGAACCAGACTTTTTGGCTTCCACAGTTTATTTATTAAAGTTGGAGTCACCCTTCAAGTTTTTACTCTCAATGCTCATCTCCTTCTCTTTGGGCTTTTTCATTTTGCCTTTCAACACGAGGATCATCATTGTAGCTTCTAGCTGCTATGCTAATCCTATTTGTTGCTTATGAGAAAACTTGAACGCTGTGTATTGTATCGTAGCCATGGCAACTTAACTCTGTCTCCCAGGACAGTAAACACCGTCACAATCAGAGACAGTAACTCATGCGAGACGTGCTGAGTGTTAAAACGCGTATCGTGACTATTTAACGATGACGTTCTGTCGCCTCGCGCGTGTTGGTTTTTCTCGGAGAAAGAAGAGAAAACACTCGGGGTCAAATTGAACAAACCAGAAGCTTTAATGAAGCAAGGAAACACAATGCACATACCTGAGGGTGATTCTCAGCTGAGCGACCTCGCTGACATGAGAAGACCAGAGAATGGACCTCGAATGTCCGAAGTCACATGATGATGTAGTCATCAGTTTGGTACCTGCTCTGCTGTGTCAGCAGACGTTTGAGCAGGAATGGCGTGATGTTTAAAGGTGTCCTTGTTGTAATATGAGGACATTCAGCACACAGTCAGTTCAGTGCTGCAGAGTTAGGACGTTAGAAGCAGAGTGCCTGAGTGAAGAGTTTTAGCAGTACAGTCATTTGCTAAATGGTTATATAATGTGAAAGTCCTGTCTTCCTCACTTTCATACTTTCTGTATTTGAGCTGTGGAGACAGCTGAATTAAAGGACTTCCCCTCGAGTCAAGTAAAGTGAAGGTTCACACGGCAGGATTTTAAAATTGTCGGCCGATTTCCCAAACTTTACAGAGCACACATGATAAATAATCGGAGGTTTTACAGTTTTGGTCGTACAGTGTGTGGTGTGCGGCCACACGGCAACATCAACACACCAACCGATATCACTCCACCAACGTCCCCCGATCAGACGGGAAATCTCGCAAAACTTTGTGTTTTGCTCCCGGTGTTTCCTCGCCACTACGTCACCTCGCTTTCTGATTGGCTGTGCGTCACATTAAACAGGCTCGTGGTCGTTTTCCCTCGGGGGGGGGGGGGGGGACACCACACATGGTGAGAGATCGGGCCAAAACAATCCAACATGTTGAATATCCCCGATTTGAGATCGGAGCGGTCCCGACGTTCTTCCGACCAGACGAGAGCGGTCTGAACACACCACACACGGCAGGATGATCTGATAAGATTATTTTCAGATGATCGGGGCGTCCTTAAGATTATCGGAAGGAGAGAATCGGGGCAAAAATCGCTGTGTGAACCAGGCTGAAGGAGTAAATAATAACGAAGGTTAACAATCTGAAAACTACACATGAAATATAAATGTGTTAGATTAGAAACTTTGAGCAGTTACCTCTCGAGTCGTGAGCATGCTGAACATATTTCTCCCCGACATCGGATCATGTGATCAGCCACTCCTCAGGAAAGACTGAAGAACCCTTCAATGGAGAGCAAACTAAGTGCCACTCTTCTTTGTTTATGGTGAGAGTGAAGTGCCGTAACAGCAGTTTATGTAAAAACTCTTAATCTCACTCCTAAATTAAGCGCTTTATCCTGGATCCGCCGCAGAGAGTACCTGCTAAACCCCATTATACCAGAAAATCCCTTTACTCATCCAAATGGCAGACAGTGAGGCGTGCTTCAGGCTGCACAGAGACGTCTGCAAGAAATCCACCGCTGCCTCAGAGATCCTATTTGAGGACGCGCTGTGAGGCCGTGCAGTTGGCGTTCCTGCTGATCGTTATCGACGCACTTCCTTCGTGCAGAGACTTCACTGCCTGCAAACGGAAACCGAGTGGACAGCAGTCAAATTATTGAACCAGCAGCCTCTGCACGTCCACTGTCATCAGAACGCCACGTCAAAGTCGTCCAATCAGGCGTCTCTGCTCATCAACACAGTGGGAGAGTAACTGTGCATCTACATGTGAGCATTTCAAAAGTCCAGTTAGCATCTTAGCACAGGCGCTAGCTTGGTTATGTCCGCCATCGGAGACTACATGGGAACTCCTTCCTGCTTCCCATCTGCTTTTCTCCGGAACACCTGAAACACAGCTTGGGAAGTTTTAAAACTGACCCGCCTACATGTGGAGTGGCCTTAAACAAACAAAACGAGCGAGGAGGGATGAACTCGTGTGACCTTTAAAGCTGAATAATAGAAACGCCGACGTCAGCAGAATAATGTGTAAACATGGACAGATGTACAAAGATGGAGGGCTGCATCACGTGGTGTGCGTTTATGATAAAGTGATCCAGGGTCATTAGCGAGTTAATCAATGAGCACATGTTGTAAATGCACTTTTCATATTATCACGTTACAGGATTATATGACCGTAATCTGATTCCTGACAGTTATAATTTATCTGCTGTCGGCTAAAAATCCATGAAACTTTCTCCTCCAGCTGTTTGTGCAGTTATTTTCTAAACTCCCTAAAAAGCTTCGTAGGTTTAGATTGGACTTTGTAGACTCATTCAGGTTTTAACTCAATGAAGGAGAAGTGCACGTTAACGTGACATCCTGAAAAACAAAATGCTGTAACGTCTGCAGAATCTGTGACAAAGAGAGACTTCTTATCTCCACACAGACGTGCACGCCGTTTTGCTTCGTCGGACGGAGCGCGCCCGCCTGCTTGTGGCTGTGCACGCGGGTTCAGAAGAGGAAATGTAAAGTTGATGACTTTATGGGATAAACAATCGAGAGTCGATATATAGCGTGTTTTATTTTGAAATGTAACAGATGCTCTGTGCCTTCCTGTCTGGAGCGGTCTGATCAGCTCGCCGCAGGCTTGGTTGATGATAGACTCAGGTATTTATCTTCCTTCATAACTCAGGATGTGAATATCGTTTTCTTTTCTTACAGTGTTTTGAACTCACTTTTCTCCCCTGAACAAAACATCA
>NW_027636584.1:12500-17468 GCF_947650265.1 Symphodus melops | reverse complement strand
AATCAAAAAGTGCAAATGCATTAAAATTCCTTTTCAAAAAAATCATCTTGACATAACAAAAAAAACATCCTTAATGTCGTCATAGCAACACAAAGAAAAACAAACATTCACACGAGCACAAACCCAAGTGTGTTTGCAAACAGCTTATAATCAGACACAAGAAACAGACATGAAATCAGCAGTCAGAGGTACAAAAGTTTTTCATTTTTGAAGTCTTTTTCTTTTTTTTTCAGTCTGCCACTGATGGTGATTCTGGTCTTTTCTATGCGTGTTCTCAGTCTATAGACGTCTGATATCGATAAATAACTTTCCCCCCCCTTCCTGTCCTTCCTGGTCAGAAGCCTGGCTGACCTCACAAACAATCTCAGGTCAGGGAAATACTTCTCCAAGTCCGGCTCCCTGAGTCCAAACGTCTCATCCAGATAAGACTTGATGTACTCTTTAGTGTAGAGAGGAGAGTCGTCCTGGGTCTGAGGGAGGTCGCTCTCTGACTCACTGCACACTTTGTTTACATTTCTATTCTTTGTTTTTTTATTCTTTTTTCCTCCTTTTTCGTTCATTTTTCTTTTTTGTGATATTTGGAGGAGAGTGTCATCGGACATTTCCTCCCCCTCCATTGACTCAATGTCACGCCATTCATCTCCATGGGGCACATCGGTAACCACGGGGGCCGACGTTGCGGGGGGGGTCCCCCCCCGGACGGCCCCGCTGGAGTAGCTGTATCCCTCCTCTCCACAGCAACAACTGGAGTTCCCCACACTGTAACCAGTGCAGAGACGTCCTCCGCGGGCGGGGCTCCGCCTGGAGCCTCAGCAGCAGCCGGTAGATCTCCTCCCGAAGCTGCAGCTTCCCCGATCATCTGGCCTCCCCCCGGAACAGTTGCGTCCGCGATCGGCTCCGTGATCGGCTCCACGATCGGCTCCACGATCGGCTCCGTGATCGTCTGGCCTCCTCCCGGATGTGTAACGTCCGTGGTCAGGGGGTCCCCCCCTGCACGGCAGCATCCACATCCGCCGGACCCACCCGCGGAGTGGCAGCGTGCCGCGCTCCGCCCTCCTCCGGGCAGGAGCGGATCAGGTGCCCCTCTGCCCCGCAACCAAAACACTTCATCGACTCAGATGAAGCAAAAACAACATAATTAAAACCGTCGATCTTGAAAGTAAAAGACAGGCTCAGATCAGTTTTTTTGTCCTTTAAAATCATCGACCTTTCCTTGTCCATAGTCTGCCAGTTGTCTCCTCTCTTTTCCCGAGAGTTTCTGGCGCCACAGCTCCAGGAGCCTCTCTGCCACCCGGACGGATGTTAGACCCAGAAGAGAGCCCAGACCCCGGGCGTCACCCAGCGCCGGCCCCACTGCGTCCACCAGCTGCTGCAGGTTCAGGGTCTTTGTTTTCAGCAGGGCCATCATCAGGCCGGGGGTCACGCTGCTGCTGATGTCCAGCCTGGCCCTGTGAATCAATGGTTCTCTCAACAACCAGTGCAGAGAGTCAGCCTTTGGGCACCTTTTACAATCAAAAAGGGCCCAAGACTTAAAAACACCCTGATAAAACGGAGGCAGCCCACTTAGTTTTAAAAGTTTAGAATCAATAAAAAACAGAGCAGCATCCAGCCCCAGGAAATCTGCACGTCTGAGAATGCAGCTGGCCACATCTCTCCACACCAGATCAGCCGGCCCTGTGAGGTACTTCTGTAAAAACTGGAGTCTAAAAGTGGCTGTCCGGCTGGCCAGGTGGACGAGGCCCTGTCCCCCCTCCTCTTTGGTTAAAAACAGCACCCCCTGTGGCACCCAGTGTAGACCGTCCCAGAAGAAGTCAACCATTTTCTTCTGGATCTGGGCGAGCAGGCCGGACGGGGGGTCTACACAGGTTAAACGGTGCCACAGTTGGGATCCTACGAGATTGTTTAAAACCAAAACTCGACCTTTAAAAGACATCTGAGGGAGCAGCCATCTCCACTTGGAGAGTTTCCCCTCCAGCTTCTCTGTGACGCCCTCCCAGTTCATCCTCATAACCTGTTCTGTTCCTAGGAACACCCCCAGGTACTTAAACCCACCCCTCTTCCAGACTAACCCCTGAGGAAGAACTGGGAGGCCTTCACGCCACTCACCAACAGCGAGGGCTTCACTCTTTAACCAATTCACCCTCGCTGCCGATGCCTTGCTAAAACTGTTTACTGTGCTAATTAAAAGGTCTGCATCCCTCTGGCCGTCAATAAAAACCACTATGTCGTCCGCGTACGCACTTAAAACCACGTTCATGTTAAAAGCAGGTAAAAGCAAGCCGTGCAGGCTGCAGCGGAGCTTGTGGAGGAGGGGTTCCAGGGAGAGCGTGTAGAGCATGCCGGACAGAGCACAGCCCTGCCTGACGCCTCGACACACTCTAAGAGGAGCACACAGACCACCGTTAAACTTCAGCACACTCTCAACATCCCTGTACAGCACCTTGATCTGGGCTATGAAGCCAGCGCTGAACCCAAACCTCTCCAGAACCTTCCAGAGGAAACTGTGTTCAACGCGGTCAAAAGCCTTTTCCTGATCTAGAGAAATCAGACCAGTGTTACAGCCCAATGAGCCGGAGACGTCCAAAACATCACAAATGAGGTGGACCTGCCGGGCACACAGTAGGTCTGGTCCCGGTGGATGACCTGCTCCATAGCCCTCCCCAGCCTGGAGGCCAGGACCTTGGACAGGAGCTTGTAATCCACACACAGTAAAGACACAGGGCGCCAGTTTTTGATGTCCTGCAGGTTACCCTTCTTAGGGAGCAACGTTATGACGGCCCTCCTGCAGGACATGGGCATTGAGCCAGAGGCCAGACTTTCATTAAAGACCTCTATTAGGTCTTTTTCAAAGATGTCCCAGAAGGCCTTGTAGAACTCGACCGACAGGCCGTCTATGCCGGGAGCACGCCGCGCCTGCATGCCCTGCAGTGCAGCCTTTAGCTCCTGCATCTCGATCGGCCTGCTGAGCTGTTCATTTGTCTCTTCAGAGACCTGAGGTAGTCCTGAACAGAACTCGTCTATCAGTGCTTCCTCTTCCTCGTACTCGCTTGAGTATAGACTGGAATAAAAACCGACAGCTCGCCTCCTGATCTGGCTTGGCTCAGTCAGATTTTGCCCTGTGTCTGTTAAAAGTGAGTGGATCACTCGCCCCTGCCCGGTCCTCTTCTCCAGGCCGAAGAAGTAGCTAGAGGGAGCATCCATCTCCGCGATGGCCTGGAACCGGGACCTGACCAGTGCACCCTGTACTTTACCGTCCAACAGGTCCGCTAAAGCTAGCTTTTTGACTTTGAGGATTTCAATATATCCTCGATTTGCTGTGGACTCGCTCAGTCTTTCTAGTTCCACTATATCAGTCTCCAGGTCCTTCATAGATCTGGTGATGTCTCTGGTGACATTGAGGGTGTGCTGCTGACATAGGAGTTTAATCTCTGTCTTACCATGGTCCCACCACTGCCTAAGACAACTAAACTCTCCCTTCCTCTGTCTAAAAACATCCCAGAAATAAATAAGAACCTCTCTAAAATGTTTATCAAACGTTAAGACTGAATTAAAATGCCAATAAGCGCTTTTATGTAAAATGTTCTGAATAAAAACATGACATAAAAGCAAAGCATGGTCAGTAAAAGCAGCAGGGACAATACTGCACATCTTAACAATATTAAAATGATGCTTAAAACAATAAATACGGTCGAGCCTAGCTGAGGAGATCCTACTCTCTCTGAGGTGGGACCATGTGTACTGACGGCAGTCTGCATGCATCCTTCTCCACACATCCACCAGGCCGTGGGAGCAGACCAGCTGCCTCAGCACGTGTTGGGACACTGGATGCGGCTCTGCATGGTTGCGATCTAAAGACGCATTTTCAGTACAGTTAAAATCCCCCCCCAAGAATAAAAAATCCTCCGGGGCACAGCCATTTAAAACATCATTAACTGTTTGTAAAAACAGCTTCCTCTCTGCACCGATTGTTGGAGCGTACACATTGATAAAAACCGCAGTAAAAAGGTCGAACCGTGCCTTCATTAAAAGCAACCTCCCCTCGATAAAATGCTCGACCTCCAGTGAGGCCGGAGTAAAAGACTTGGAGAGGAGGAAGCCAACTCCTCCACTAAGAGAAGTGTTGTGACTTAAAATGACTTCCCCCTCCCACTCTCTCCTCCAGTCGGCCTCGATCATCGCTGTGAGTCTCTTGTAAATAAAAAACATTGATGTGTTTCATCCTGGCTGTTTCATAAATGGCGGCTCTCTTTTTGGGCTCTCTGGCTCCGTTTACATTTAAACTCCCTACTTTAAAATTATCCATAAGAAAGAGATTTAAAAATAAAATAAAAACCAATAAATTAATTAAAAAACACATTGGAGAGCTTGGCTTTATCGTTTCTCTTTTCTTCATCCTCATTCAGTTGTCTGATGGCTCGAGAGACAAGTTTCCTTAATCTATAGACCTCTCTGTCATCAAACACGGGCTCATCTTTCTTGCTCATATAGAGCGAGGCCGAGATAGAGAACATGTTTAAATCAGTAATCCTCAATATTCACTGATTTATTATACACTGTAAAACCCGACAAGTTATTTGAACTTGAAACTGATTACATAAATTTTAAGTTGTGCTAATTAAATCTTTTAATCTTTAATAAATATTATTTTGAGTATTAACTAACTTTATAAAGTGACAGTAACTTAATTTGGCATGTTAGGGGTACATTAATAAGCATTATATTGTTTATTTTGAAAGAAGTACTTCAGTACTCTTTGTTTTAATTTAAAACTTAATTTCAACTCAAAACCAGTTTACATCAATGTTTTTAAGTTGCTTTAACAAAATATCCTGAAATACACAAAATGTTAGTGAACATGAAACTTTAAATCACTTTATTGATGATGATCAGTCCAGACAGGCTGTAACAGTGATGGCCTCAGTATGAGCAGCATGTAAACACAAGATATATATAAATATATAGATAGAT
>NW_027636584.1:0-10000 GCF_947650265.1 Symphodus melops | reverse complement strand
GCAGCAGGGAGGACAGCAGCACGGAGGACAGCAGCACGGAGGACAGCAGCAGGGAGGACAGCAGCATGGAGGACAGCAGCAGGGAGAACAGCAGCATGGAGGACAGCGGCAGGGAGGACAGCAGCACGGAGGACAGCAGCAGGGAGGACAGCAGCAGGGAGGACAGCAGCAGGGAGGACAGCAGCAGGGAGAACAGCAGCATGGAGGACAGCAGCACGGAGGACAGCAGCAGGGAGGACAGCAGCATGGAGGACAGCAGCAGGGAGAACAGCAGCATGGAGGACAGCGGCAGGGAGGACAGCAGCACGGAGGACAGCAGCAGGGAGAACAGCAGCATGGAGGACAGCAGCACGGAGGACAGCAGCATGGAGGACAGCAGCAGGGAGAACAGCAGCATGGAGGACAGCAGCAGGGAGGACAGCAGCACGGAGGACAGCAGCAGGGAGGACAGCAGCACGGAGGACAGCAGCACGGAGGACAGCAGCACGGGGGACAGCATCACGGAGGACAGCAGCATGGAGGACAGCAGCAGGGAGAACAGCAGCACGGAGGACAGCAGCAGGGAGGACAGCAACACGAAAGACAGCAGCATGGAGGACAGCAACACGGAGGACAGCAGCATGGAGGACAGCAGCATGGAGGACAGCAGCATGGAGGACAGCAACACGAAAGACAGCAGCATGGAGGACAGCAACACGGAGGACAGCAACACGGAGGACAGCAGCATGGAGGACAGCAGCACGGAGGACAGCAGCATGGAGGACAGCAGCACGGAGGACAGCAGCACGGAGGACAGCAGCAGGGAGGACAGCAGCATGGAGGACAGTAGCAGGGAGGACAGCAGCAGGGAGGACAGCAGCATGGAGGACAGCAGCAGGGAGGACAGCAGCAGGGAGGACAGCAGCACGGAGGACAGCAGCATGGAGGACAGCAGCACGGAGGACAGCAGCATGGAGGACAGCAGCACGGAGGACAGCAGCATGGAGGACAGCAGCATGGAGGACAGCAGCAGGGAGGACAGCAGCATGGAGGACAGCAGCAGGGAGGACAGCAGCATGTCAGCCCTGTCTTTAAACACAGTGAGGCAAAGCTTTCCAAACAAACGACATCCAGAGCTGAACACTTGATAACGTGGTTTTTAGTTTTCTTGTTGGTGTCGTTGTTTTCAAACTGTCTTTCATCATCGAAGACGGATCACCTGAGATTATTATCACACATGAAGAAGAATAACCAGCTCACCTGGAGGTCATCAGTGTTGAAGAGCTGATCCAGGACTTCGGACACCTTCCCTGTGCGCTGCTTTCTTCCTCAACAAACTCTGAAGACGAGCGACATGTGACTCTAACATAGACATAAACACATAGAAGTGCTTCTTCAGGTTCATGTTTGTGATTCTGTGAAACTCAAATCTGTACAGATTAAAAATAGATAAAGTTACATAGAAGTTGATTTGTATCTCAAAAGAAAAGCACATACAAAGTACAATGTTAATGTCAGGAAAGCTGTGAGCCCTCACCTGTGACTCCATCTTGAAGGCAGGCCAGCGCTCCAGGTCCAACAGACGAGTCATCATCTTTGCGTCGCAGGGAGAAGGTGGTCTGGAGGAAGGTTTCTGTCAGTCTTCAAAACTTCATTCACAATCTGGAGTCTCTGTCGCTCAAGGATTTCACCAGTTTCTCCTTTTGGAAAGTTGGGGAGAAAATTCACTTCTGCCCTTTTTGGTCTTTTGACGTCAGTGTGGGCAGATTGTTTGTCAGGGTTGTTTCTACTTCTCTTCCCAGAATTCACAGCTACCTCCATACATCCTGCCCGACTCCACTTAGTGCAGAAGTTACCATCCTGTCTGAGATCCTGCTTCTCTAAGACAAGGATGGGTGGTGACAAGTGCTTCTGCAACCAGTGAAATCTCACTGGGATATGCTTTATGCATTTTGGCTGCAAGGGCTTCAGGAACGTCGTGCTTTTGATCCCTTGATAATTTCCCTGTTCTCTCATGATTCACATTTCTCTCACTAAGAGTTAGATAAGAAGAAGCTGGCACTGGAAAACATCTCTGAGCCCTTTCTGGGGTCATTGCATGGAACATTATCATTATGTCATCTGATGCAACTGAGCTGGCATCACTTTCAGATCTGCACAGTTCACACTGCCTTCTGTGGAAGCTCTTCAATGGGAACATCTTCATATGATCAGCAAAAATCAAAGTCCATCTTAAACTTTTCTTTTAGCATTTTTTGAAGCTCATTCACAGATTCTGAACGTGAAGACAATGTCCTCTTCCTCACGATGTTCATGGAGATCTGCATGGAGGAAATTTGGAGAATCCATCCTATTAAAACAGAGAAGGGAAAAAACTGATGTATTAAGTTATGCACACACAAATATAGACATAATATTCACCTCACAGCTTAATGTTTAAAACAAGTTTGGTTGTTCCAGTGAAGTCTGTCTAGGCTTTTAATGTTAGGAAACGTCACATGTTGAGTTTATACCTGATCTAAACACTGTTCCATGAGGACATGAGATTCAGATAACACTGATTTAAATTCATCTTTGTTGTGTCTGTATTAAGAACCCATCCAAGTTGTATGCAGACAAACTTACTGTTAGTTCTGACAGCTGGATGACAGAGCGGGTATCTGACAACGTCACCTCAAATGACCTCAAATGACCTCAAATGACCTCAAATAACCTCAAATGACCTCAAATGACCTCAAATAACCTCAAATGACCTCAAAGTTTATTAGTCCCAAACCCTGACAACTCATCAGAGTCCAGACCAGGATGCAGAGCTGCAGTCTTACACACTTCTCTGCGCTTCCTTTAGATCTGTTTACCTGCCACTATAGCTGTGACTGTAAATCTACCTGTAACTCAGTTAGATCTTCTTATAGCTGTAACCCTACTTATACTATAGATACTGTGTCTGTTCTCCGCCCCACACCTGTCGTTATAAGCAAAGGTGTAAATCATAACAATTTAGTCAAAATCAAAACTACAAATACGATTTGGCAAAAAAAAAAGTAACAATTAAATGCGGCTTACTAAACATTAGATCCCTAGACTTAGACTTAGACTTAGACTAAACGTTATTGATCCTTTGGGATGACTCCCTCAGGAAAGGGTTAGCATCTAAATGTCTCCTGGTAAATGAGCTAATATCAGAGAATCATATTGATCTACTTTGTTTAACTGAAACCTTCTCAGGATGAATATGTTAGTTTAAATGAATCCACCCCTCCCAGTCATTTGAATGCTCATATAGCTGGAGACACTGGTCGAGGTGGTGGAGTAGCAGCTATTTTTAATTCTGCTCTTATAATCAATCGACTCGACCAAAGCTGAATTATACCTCTTTTGAAAGTCTTGCACTCAGTCTTTCACATCCAGTCTCTAGAACTTTTCAGCTAGTTCTAATTGTTATAGTTTACCGCCCTCCTGGCCCATATTCAGAGTTTCTATCACACATAGTTCTTAGCAGTGATAGAATAATTAGCAGTGATAGAATAATTGTTGTAGGTGATTTCAATATGTGGATGTTGTTAATGACAGTCTTAGCACGGCTTTCATGTCTCTATTGGACTCTATTGGCTTCACCCAGGGTGTAAACAAACCTACTCATCCATTTAACCCTGGATCTTGTTTTAGTTTATGGGATTGAAATTAATATCAGACCATTTCCTAATAACTTTTGATTTCTTTTTACCAACCTTAACTCCTCTTAATAAAAAAGTGCTCTCTAGAAGTTTAAATGATGTTGTAGCTAAATTTAAGGATGCTATTTCAGCTGCCTTTGTTTCAGTTCCATCCTCTAACCCAGCTGAAAACTCCTATAATCACTTTAGTCCCTCTCAGCTGGATCAGTTTGTAGATAGTGCGGTGGATTCACTTAGAGTTACTCTGGATTCAATCGCCCCCCTAAAACAGAAGCCAATCAAACGACAGAGATCAGCTCCATGGTATAACTTAGAAACCCGTACTCTAAAACTAACGTCACGTAAATGTGAAAGAATTTGGCGCTCCACCAAAACGATAGAATCTCGTTTAATTTGTCCAGATAGTCATAATAGATATATGAAAGCTCTACGGCAGGCCCGCACTGCCTATTACTCGTCTCTTATTGAAGGAAATAAAAACAACCCTAGATACCTCTTCAGCACTGTAGCCAGGCTGACAGAGAGTCATAGTTCATTCATCTATTCCTTTAGCCCTTAGCAGTAATGATTTCAGCAGCTTTTTTAATGATACAATTCTAAACATTAGAGACAAAATTAGCAACTTACTACCTTTACTTAGTGCAGATTCCTCCTATATTTTCGATTCGGCAGAAACGGCTCCAAATTCTGATACTAACCTCGACTGTTTCTCTCCAATTAACCTCGCAGAACTAAAGAACTAGTTAGCAGCTCCATACTAGATATGATCAATATATCTTTAGCAGCAGGTTATGTACCCCAGTCATTTAAAGTAGCTGTAATTAAACCGCTCCTTAAAAAGCCTACTCTTGATTCAGGAACTCTAGCTAACTATAGACCTATATCTAACCTTCCTTTAATCTCTAAGATCTTAGAGAGAGTGGGAGCTAATCAGCTGTGTGACTGTCTCCATGACAACAGCCTGTTAGAGGAGTTCCAGTCTGGATTTAGAGTTTACCATAGAACTAGACTAGTTAGAGTAACACATGATCTTCTGTTAGTCTCAGACAGGGAACTTCTATCTGTGCTCGACCTGTTAGGTCTGACTGCTGCTCCTGACACCATCGACCATCACATCCTGTTACAGAGACTAGAACAATGACTTGGAGTTACAGGGACTAGAACAATGACTTGGAGTTACAGAGACTAGAACAATGACTTGGAGTTACAGGGACTAGAACAATGACTTGGAGTTACAGAGACTAGAACAATGACTTGGAGTTACAGGGACTAGAACAATGACTTGGAGTTACAGGGACGAGAACAATGACTTGGAGTTACAGGGACTAGAACAATGACTTGGAGTTACAGGGACTAGAACAATGACTTGGAGTTACAGGGACTAGAACAGTGACTTGGAGTTACAGGGACTAGAACAATGACTTGGAGTTACAGGGACTAGAACAATGACTTGGAGTTACAGGGACTGCTTTAAGTTGGTTTAGATCCTATTTATCAGACAGGTCTCAGTGTGTTCATGATGAGTCCTCTATGTAGACCAAAGTTAGTCATGGAGTGCCTCAAGGATCAGTGCTTGGTCTGATTCTCTTTACATTATATTTGCTTCCTCTCTGTAGTATTATGAGGAAACACTCCATGAACTTTCATTGCTATGCAGACGATACTCAGCTCTACATATCAATGAAGCCAGAAGACACCAACCAGCTTCGTAAACTAGAAGCCTCAAGGACATCAGGACCTGGATGACCAGAAACTTCTTACTGCTCAACTCAGACAAGACTGAAGTTCTAGTGATTGGACCTAAGAACCTTAGAGAGACTTTCTCTGATGATATGACGGCCCTTAGTAGTATTAGCGTAGCCTCTAGTACCACTGTTAGGAACCTAGGAGTTCTGTTTGATCAGGATATGTCCTTTGATTCCTACATTAAACACATTTCAAGGACAGCTTATTTTCACCTTGGTAATATCTCTAAGATAGATAGATAGATAGATAGATAGATACTTTATTGATCCCGAGGGAAATTCAAGGCATCCAGTAGCAGTATACAGACAGGCAGGACACAAGACATTAGTTACAATACACACCCGCTGTCCCCCCTCCCCTCTGTATACAAAATCCCCCAAACAAGATTTAGCAGCCCCTATGTGACTAAGAATAAACATAATTATATGTTAAACCTGTGCAGTTAGCATTAGCATTAGACTTAAAACTAATATAGCATAATGTACATAACCTGTGAGGAGAGAAAAACATGTGCTGATTAAAAGAGACCTGTAAACAGTTAAAGAGCCTTAGAAACAAAGTGCTGACCTTCTAGAAACTAGTTCCATGTGCATGTACAGAGGTGTTTGAGGTAGTGCCAGAGGTGTGAGTACAGTCATTAAACAGTCAATGCAGGAATGTAAATTAGCTCACCAACTTAAAGGAGCAGTGATTTGCATTAAGTGTCCTAGACAATAAGGTGAAACCAGGAGTGGTTAGGGTGATTATCATTAAAGTACCCAACTATTGAGGAGCAGATTAGCATGAAGTGTTGAAGACAATAGAGTGAAACTTGACCTAGTTAGAGTGATCATGTCAACCATTACAGATGTAGCATAACACAACAGTAGGATGAAACCAGACATGATTAGGGTGATTATCTTTAAAGTGACCTTTAAAGTGACCTGTCTAGATCAGACAGATCCTGTCACAACATGATGCTGAAAAATTAGTTCATGCATTTGTTACCTCCAGGTTGGATTACTGTAATTCTATTTTAGCAGGGTGCTATGGTAAATCTCTAAAGACCCTCCAACTCGTCCAAAACGCTGCAGCTCGTGTTCTGACTAGAACGAGGAAAAGGGACCACATGACTCCTGTATTGGCTTCTCTCCATTGGCTCCCTATAAAATCTAGAATAGAATTTAAAATCCTTCTGCTCACCTACAAAGCTCTAAACGGTCAGGCACCATCGTATCTTAAAGAGTTAATTGTACCGTACTATCCATCAAGAACATGACGTTCCCAGAATGCAGGCCTGCTTGTGGTGCCTATAGTCTCTAAAAGTACTATGGGAGGTAGAGCCTTTAGTTATCAGGCTCCTTTGGAATCGTCTACCAGTCGGGGTCCGGGAGGCAGACACACTAGGTACTTTTAAGAATAGACTTCAAACTTTTCTTGTGATAAATCTTATAGTTAGGGCTGGCTTAGGACCAGCTCATAGTTCTGCTGCTATAGGCCTAGACTACCGGGGGAACTGGCACCAGGATCTCTTATCTCTCTCTCCCTCTCTCTCTCCCAGCTTTCATATCTTATTACTGCTTGTCTCTATCTTTATATTCTAACCTCTCCTTTTTCTGGGAGCTCCTGAGCTCTCTTAGGTTCCTTGGGACTGTTGGTGAGGATGGCCTGCCCAAACAACCCCCCCCCCACGAAGATGGCCTGCCCAGACCCCCCCCCCCCCAACCTATCCCATCCTATTCTTCTTTCTGCATCTTGTCCCATTTTCAAGTCCAGCACAGTTTAGCAGATGGCTGTTCATCATGATCCGGGTCTGCTGAAGATTTCTGCCTGTTAAAAGGAAGTTTGTTCTTCTATGACGGATTAAGCTGGGCTCTTGTAATATATCCATCAGTAAGGTCCTTTACCTGCTTTATGTAAACATAATGATGAGCATGGTCTTGTTACCTGCTCTTTTGTTAATGTTAACAGACAAACAGTAAGGTCCTTTACCTGCTTTTGTAAAGTGTCTTGAGATAACGCCTGTTATGAATTGACGCTATATAAATAAAGATTGATTGATTGATGATTGATTGAAATAACCTCAAATTACCTCAAATAACCTCAAATGACCTCAAATGATCTCAAATAACCTCAAATGACCTCAAATGATCTCAAATGACCTCAAATGACCTCAAATGCTGCCGATACCAGCTCTCGTAGTTCCTGCAAACAAAAGAAACAGTTATTTGGTCAGTCCTGCAGAAACAAACTCAGTGCCATCAATGGAGACCTTCGTTGTACTGTAGATCTGTTGGCTGTCTGTCTTTGTTGTTATAAAGTCTTTTGCCACTTGAGGCTTGTGTTGTGTGGTTTGAAAAACAATGGTGCACTTAAATGATACGCCATCATGGTGACGAGAGGTGTCTTCTATTGATGTTTCCCCTCAAACCTCATCGTCCAAAGGTGAACAAGAAGTGCCTGGTCATTTCTGGGTAATGCTAAACATACTGATGCTAACCCTGACCTCTTTAAGACCGTGTCTATGATCACTGGTTCTAGTCTGCATGTACTGTAAAGACTCCTCTGTAAAGACAATACAAGCTGCACTATTTCTTTAAGGTCCAACAATATGTCTCCTTCAGGGACTTATAACATTATTATAATAACAACCTTAGCAAAGTTGAATTTTCATGTCCATTTCCACCAATGCTAAGTTTGGCAGCACAATTCTTTGGAGTGTGTTGCAGTTCATCAAGCCTATCAGTGTGCTGATATTTAGATATTCAAGAGTGAAATACTTCAGGTGAATCATCTCACTGACGCACAAGCAGCCAACTCCACTGGCACAGCAGCCTCACAGAAGTTTATCAGGGGAAACCAGTGATGGGGTGAAAATGCTGCTGAGGACACACTGACCTTTAACACCCAGGTGATTTGCTTTTCCTTCTTCCACAACATTTTGCATGACGATCATGGGAGGCAAAATCTGCAGACATTACTGAGCTCGGAAACACAAAGCCTGCAAGACCATGGGCAGCCAAATTATGGGCTGCAACACACAGCACGGTTCCCCGATGCACTGACCAACACTTTCAATGAAAACTCCATCCTGCTCAACAAAGGTGAAGAAATACTTTTAGAAGTAGACTTTACACAGCTCGCTGTGACACGCAGGCTGGACCTGTACTGACTGGGTACATTAGCAAGCTGTGCCTAAAGGATTAGACAGTTCAATGTCATCACGCTGCGCTGCTTCAGACAAGAACTGATTTTTCTTTATGTTCATGAGACATGGACGTCCCTGCTGGTGACGGCTTCGCCTCACACAGTTTGTCATGAAGATCACACTGATAGTGTAAACATAGTTTGACTCATCTGAAGAATGGGAACACACACTGCTGTGTGTGCTGCACTGGCAGTTACTCCAGTGGACAGTTCTGCACCTTCTGAAGTAGCACTGACACTGTTTTCATGATAGCGTCCACTCGGTCATTAAGAAGGACCCACTGAGCTTCTCTCACAACACGTTTGGACATGATGTCCTGTGTAGCCGTCTCTGACACATGAAGAACACTGTTCATTGAATAAAGAAGCTCAATTATTTTTTATTCATCAGTGTGATCTCTGGATCCAGAGCGCTCAAACTCAGGAGCATCCAGCTCAGGAGAGTCTGGTAAGGGACCCGTAAGGGTGAGGGACCTGATCAGATTCATCTGGACTCTGCACTGGTTGACTTTCAGTTTCTGTACAGACATTAACATCATTAACATTTGAAACATCACAGTCTGAGTTCTGCTTGTGTGGGCATTAAAGGAGGAGCACAAGTTTTGTGTTTGAAAGGAGGAGACTCACAAAGAACAAGTGAATGACACACAGGCCTGTTTTCGTATGTAACCTTGTTAAATGAATTTTCAATGCATTGATTGACTTTAACCCTTTGATGCACAACATGGGTCAAAAGTGACCCGGCTGTGATTTTTCTCTCTCTATATTAATGTTACTATACAGTATTCCAGGTATTCCTCAATTAAATTGTTTTTGATCATCACAAAACTTTATTTTGTTTTTCACTTTTTGAATAAAAATCATTTTTGTAGCACAACCACTCTAATACACAACATGGGTCAAAAATGTTCCTATGGAATTTCATGTACAGCTGATCTTTGCTTTGCTGTACTTTTTAAATAAATGTATTTGATCATTTAATATACCAGGTAACCATTAGATGTCTTGTTTGTGATTACAACAAATCATTATTTGTATGTTTGCTTTCTTACTTTTTAAAGAAATAGAGGTTTTGTATTAAAACATCGAGTTTAAACACATGGGTCAAAATGACCCTTGTAGGCAGGTGTGATTTAAAGACATATTATATTAATAATGTTATTAAATTCATTATTTTAGCAGTGATTTGGACCATATAATTGCCTCTTTGTCACTCATGACATACACATCACTGTTGTTGACCCCGCCCCCTCCTGAGGCTACGCTGCCCTCTGGATGTGCTGTTGGAGGGGAGGCCTGCCCTCCATGACTCTCTTTATATGTTCATGACAAGCTTCACTCAGCTCCTTCAATCCAATCCATCCTGACTCCATTTACCACGCCGACCGGCGAGACACCGGCAGGAGATAAAA
>NW_027636585.1:12500-16279 GCF_947650265.1 Symphodus melops | reverse complement strand
GCTCTGCCCACTTATCCATATTTGGTCCATCCTGGTTCACCTCATAAAGATGGCGATGGTGCTCATAATGGTCATATGTAGAATCAAAGGCTCCAGAATGCTGGGTTGGCTTCCTGTGATTTGTCAGACTCTTCAGTGAATCATCGTCCAAATATGGACACGTCAGCTTCTTTGAATCCAAGCTGAGGCTTCAGAACGGTTCAGATGTGAGGAGGCCGTGGAAGAAAGACATGAAATGTGTTTGACTGACAGAAGCACCTTTGTGTGGGAACGTCTTTCAGACAGAAGAAACATCGGCTTCTATGGTCGAGTGAGCTTGGGACTGTTTGAAAATGTTGACGTTGTTTTTCTGCTCGACTTTTAAACAGAGATTTTTCTTCTCTTACGAGAGAAAGGCTTCATTCAGAGGTTGATTTATCGTAGTTCTCTCAGAGTTAAACTTTCTCAGCCCACAGGAAACATCTCGACCTGCTCCGTGAACGACGCGTGTCCTCTGCATGAGTCACGCAGGAGAGAGAGGAACATTAAAGCAGAGCACACACTGATTAGCACATATCTACACTTCTATCGAGCCTGCAGCTGTGCATGCTTGGGCCTTTTTTTAAACTGTGACACATCCAAGACACTCAAATCAGTCGAGTCATGAGTCTTATGATCCTCGTCATCCAGGCGCCATATGGAAGCAGCGTTTGATATTCATAGAAGCAGTGTGAGTCCTCCTGTGAGTCTCAGGTGCTGCAGTCACTTCAGTGTCTCTCTGATTTTAATAACTGAAAGACGAAGAGCCCAAACATCGTCTCAGAAGATTGGAGGATAATAAAGAAGACAAACAGCTGATATAACGCTGTGCACTGTCAAATGATGGTGGACAGTTTCTTTACAGGAGATGAAATGTCTTAAGCCCCTGAATGTCTCCCGGGTTAGGGTTAGGGTTCCTCAGGGTTCCATCTCAGGACCCTCGCTTCCTTCCCCCTCTCTTTCAGATAATCAGTAAATCTTTAGTTGGTAAAGATTTGCTGATGACAAAGTAAAATGAAGCATGTCGATTTCTTTCTTATTGTGTATGATGCTGGACATCTGAAACATCCTGAGACTGAAACTCAAAGACAGACCGCCTTCAGTTAGTCTGGCTCTTTGTTAAAGACACAGCCAGTCATGGGGGGGGGGGTCTTCAGACTTGCTTTCAGGAACCAGTGAGGCAAACATTCATGGCACGTCTGCTTCTTTGTGAGCGTCGAGGGTTCTCAGATTGTATTTCTTGTTTTAAAGTCCTTATAGGTTTAGGCTCCTCCTCCCATGTCTGATCTTTTCACTGATTGGCTGAGTGCTGTTTGCTGTTTGGGCGGCAGCAGGGGGGGGGGCTGTAGAGTGAAGAGACGAGCGCGCTTTGGAGAAGCACCAGAGACTTGTAAGCAGAGAAAATGAAATGTCCAGTTTAAAATGTGATGTTGGTGAGAAGAAGGAAACAGGACGACATCATGTCAATGTGTCAATTCTTTAGAACAGACGCTGTGAATGTTCACAGTTTAATCAGGACGTTTCTTTAAACTATTATTGAAACAAGATACAAAATAAAATCATCCCATTGATGTTTCTGTCATTGAAACATGTGAACACGTCTTTTATTGATCCTGTGTCTCCTCCTACCTGCAGCCTGCAGTGTGTCTCACTGTGTCTCCTCCTACCTGCAGCCTGCAGTGTGTCTCACTGTGTCTCCTCCTACCTGCAGCCTGCAGTGTGTCTCACTGTGTCTCCTCCTACCTGCAGCCTGCAGTGTGTCACACTGTGTCTCCTCCTACCTGCAGCCTGCAGTGTGTCTCACTGTGTCTCCTCCTACCTGCAGCCTGCAGTGTGTCTCACTGTGTCTCCTCCTACCTGCAGCCTGCAGTGTGTCTCACTGTGTCTCCTCCTACCTGCAGCCTGCAGTGTGTCTCACTGTGTCTCCTCCTACCTGCAGCCTGCAGTGTGTCTCACTGTGTCTCCTCCTACCTGCAGCCTGCAGTGTGTGTCACTGTGTCTCCTCCTACCTGCAGCCTGCAGTGTGTCTCACTGTGTCTCCTCCTACCTGCAGCCTGCAGTGTGTCTCACTGTGTCTCCTCCTACCTGCAGCCTGCAGTGTGTCTCACTGTGTCTCCTCCTACCTGCAGCCTGCAGTGTGTCTCACTGTGTCTCCTCCTACCTGCAGCCTGCAGTGTGTCACACTGTGTCTCCTACCTGCAGCCTGCAGTGTGTCTCACTGTGTCTCCTCCTACCTGCAGCCTGCAGTGTGTCTCACTGTGTCTCCTACCTGCAGCCTGCAGTGTCTCACTGTGTCTCCTCCTACCTGCAGCCTGCAGTGTGTCTCACTGTGTCTCCTCCTACCTGCAGCCTGCAGTGTGTCTCACTGTGTCTCCTACCTGCAGCCTGCAGTGTGTCTCACTGTGGCTCCTCCTACCTGCAGCCTGCAGTGTGTCTCACTGTGTCTCCTACCTGCAGCCTGCAGTGTGTCTCACTGGGGCTCCTGGATTAGTTCTTTAAAGCTGTTCAATTCAGACACAGCAGTCTTTACCTGCTAAATCACACTGTGTGTACTAACTTACCTTCTTTACATTTTCTGACCCCCCAACCTGCCCACGTCCCCGCTGACCCCCCGACCCCCCAACCTGCCCATATCCCTGCTGACCCCCCAACTTGCCCACATCCTCGCTGACCCCCGACCCCCCAACCCGCCCATGTCCCCACTGACCCCCCAACCCGCCCATGTCCCCGCTGACCCCCCAACCCCCCAACCTGCCCATGTCCCCGCTGACCCCCCAACCCGCCCATGTCCCCGCTGACCCCCCAACCCGCCCATGTCCCCACTGAGCCCCCAACCCGCCCATGTCCCCACTGACCCCTCAACCTGCCCATGTCCCCACCCCCAACCCGCCCATGTCCCCACTGACCCCCCAACCTGCCCACGTCCCCGCTGACCCCCCGACCCCCCAACCTGCCCACATCCCCGCTGACCCCCCCAACCTGCCCACGTCCCCGCTGACCCCCCGACCCCCCAACCTGCCCATATCCCTGCTGACCCCCCAACTTGCCCACATCCCCGCTGACCCCCGACCCCCCAACCCGCCCATGTCCCCACTGACCCCCCAACCCGCCCATGTCCCCGCTGACCCCCCAACCCCCCAACCTGCCCATGTCCCCGCTGACCCCCCAACCCGCCCATGTCCCCGCTGACCCCCCAACCCGCCCATGTCCCCGCTGACCCCCCGACCCCCCAACCTGCCCATGTCCCCATTGAGCCCCCAACCCGCCCATGTCCCCACTGACCCCTCAACCTGCCCATGTCCCCACCCCCAACCCACCCATGTCCCCACTGACCCCCCAACCTGCCCACGTCCCCGCTGACCCCCCGACCCCCCAACCTGCCCACATCCCCGCTGACCCCCCCAACCTGCCCACGTCCCCGCTGACCGCCCGACCCCCCAACCTGCCCACATCCCCGCTGACCCCCCCAACCTGCCCACGTCCCCGCTGACCGCCCGACCCCCCAACCTGCCCATATCCCTGCTGACCCCCCAACTTGCCCACATCCCCGCTGACCCCCGACCCCCCAACCTGCCCATGTCCCCACTGACCCCCCAACCTGCCCATGTCCCCACTGACCCCCCAACCTGCCCATGTCCCCACTGACCCCCCCAACCTGCCCATGTCCCCACTGACCCCCCAACCTGCCCATGTCCCCACTGACCCCCCAACCTGCCCACATCCCCGCTGACCCCCCAACCCCCCAACCTGCCCATGTCCCC
>NW_027636585.1:0-7500 GCF_947650265.1 Symphodus melops | reverse complement strand
TCTCCCGCTGGCTCTGAGAGACACAGAGAGACTTCTTTAAAGTGTGTGTCACCTGCACTCTGAGTGCCAGACGTGAAGCCAGATCCTTCATTTCCTGCTCCTCTGTCACATGGACACACTCATGGAAACACTCTCCTCCAGCCTCCTCGAGTGACCTTGTGTGACCTCCAGATACACACGAGCACTGAGAGGTCGGACTACAACATGCTGCTGGAACCTTGTTCAGGGTTCATCCTCCGGCTGCAGTCTGAGGCCCACATGTCAGAGTCCACAAGAGTTTAAAACAGGCCTGTGTGTGTGTGTGTGTGTGTGTGTGTGTTTGCACCTTTATGATGAATAAGGAGATACTGTGCAGAAAAGACGTGTGACTAAACGCCTGACAGAAGAAGTTGAAATCTTTTAACGAGCGCTCCTTTAACGAGTTTACAGGATTACCTGGACAAGGTGACAGGGTTCCCTGTTTGAGTTGATGCTCGTTGGGCGTCACAGACACAGAGATGCTCGCCCCCTCAGGGTGGGGAGGGAGTCTGTGCTCGGTTAGTCGGTCTGTCAGCTCTTCAGAACTGAAAGAACAACAGGAACAAAAGGCCGAGTCTTTAAAGAACACAGCCAGCTCTCCTCGTCTTACCCAGCCTGCGGCGCTCAAACTTCTCTCCTGATGCCGCTACATCAGACGCTGGAAGAGTACGCAAATCATCCCGCATTCTGTTTGAGGCTTGACGTCAGCAGGAGGATGACGCCGGGGAGCATCAGCCGCACGCCGCGAGGAGAGCGAGATAAACATCCAGAAAGTGAGGGGAGAGGAGAGGAGAGAAAGAGAAAAGAGAGCGGTTCAAACATCTCTCTGAGTCGTACAGACGTCTGAGGAGCAGCGTGGTTAAAGGAAGGTCACCTCTATTCTCATCATCTCCCTGGCTCATCGAACCACCAGTGAAGTATTCAACCAAAGAAGATCTAAGGATCATCACTTCACGTTTTATGACTTCCTGCTTGTTCACCTGAACACTGAGACGGCAGTAATCCTCCATCCACATGTTAAAATAGCTCCTCCCCCTACAGTCCATCTAACGGAACGATAACCTCCAACATGGAGGATGGCGTCTCTCTCGCCTTTTTTCAGCTCTGACTTTATTAGCAGGTCGAGGTCATCGAGGTCGTAAGAAGTGTGAATGTCTTTACGGCGCTCGTTCATACACCAGCCTTCAGATACAAAGCAGCCAGTTAGCTGGTCTCTGTTTGATAGGACGGCTGACAGGAAACAGAGGGTTCATCCCTGCAGACTCAGAACAGACTGACACGTAACGTTAGCTTGTATCGTTAGCAGTGTCATCGTTGTCTCGTGTTTAGCAGTTTTAGCGTCTGCAGGAAGTCGTCTGACCTGAGTTCTGTCTCAGCTTTGATACGAAGAAATCGATAAATCCATCGTGTCGTTGTCTATCTTCAAGCTAGCTTCACAAGTTTGAACCTTACAAACCGATCTCAGCTAGCACCAAATAAATGAGGCTCCAATGATGACATTTATCCACAGCCTGTAGTCGTCATGCTAACAGTTAGCTAACAATGACCTGTTGTCGTCATGCTAACAGTTAGCTAACAATGACCTGTAGTCATCATGCTAATAGTTAGCGAAAAACGGCCTGTAGTTGTCATGGTAACAGTTAGCTAAAACGGCCTGTAGTCACCATGCTAACAGTTAGCTAAAAACGGCCTGCAGTTGTCATGGTAACAGTTAGCTAAAACGGCCTGTAGTTGTCATGGTAACAGTTAGCTAAAAACGGCCTGTAGTCATCATGCTAATAGTTAGCTAAAAACGGCCTGTAGTCATCATGCTAACAGTTAGCTAAAAACGGCCTGTAGTCGTCATGGTAACAGTTAGCGAAAAACGGCCTGTAGTCGTCATGGTAACAGTTAGCTAAAAACGGCCTGTAGTTGTCATGGTAACAGTTAGCTAAAAAAGGCCTGTAGTTGTCATGGTAACAGTTAGCTAAAAACGGCCTGTAGTTGTCATGGTAACAGTTAGCTAAAAACGGCGTGTAGTTGTCATGGTAACAGTTAGCTAAAAACGGCCTGTAGTCATCATGCTAATAGTTAGCTAAAAAACGGCCTGTAGTTGTCATGGTAACAGTTAGCTAAAAACAGCCTATAGTTGTCATGGTAACAGTTTGCTAAAAACGGCCTGTAGTCATCATGCTAATAGTTAGCTAAAAACGGCCTGTAGTTGTCATGGTAACAGTTAGCTAAAAACGGCCTGTCGTCATCATGCTAACAGTTAGCTAAAAACGGCCTGTAGTCATCATGCTAATGTAACCAGGTTAAAATGATATATTTATTTTTTATTTGAAACTTCACCAAATCCTTAAAAATATCAAAGATATTTTCATTTTGTCATGTTCTTTATGTATTTTGAGGTTCACTGTACCCAAACTGTTACACCTGTACTGTCCCTTTAAGAGATTGCTGTGTGTGCATATTACGAGTGACGTGTGTTGTGCTTCTCTCAGTCCGCGCTACGCGCGCTGACGGAAGGGGACTGTGACCTGTGTGAGAAAGAACCGCATGTCACAGAAATGTCTTTTTGATTTGTTCAGATGCTGCAGCCAGCTCAGTTCTTATTAAATGAGAAGTCGCCAGCAAATTGTGGTCTGAGTCCTCCATCTTCCATCAACATCACAACAGAACACAACGCAGATATCACGACCAGTAACGGATGTGCATCCAGAGAAGTTTAGAACTTCAGCAGGACAGAAACACACCCGTTACACTAACAGTTAGCTAAAAACGGCCTGTAGTTGTCATGGTAACAGGTGAATACACAAACACATACTCCACGTGTGTGTGTGTGTGTGTGTATTTGTATCTGTGTGTGTGTATTTGTATCTTGAATTTCCCTCTGGATCAATAAAGTATCTATCTATCTATCTATCTATCTATCTATCTATCTATCTATCTATCTATCTATCTATCTATCTATCTATCTATCTATCTATCTATCTATCTATCTGTGTGAGTGTGCGTGTGTATCTGTGTGTGTGTGTGTGTATTTGTATCTGTGTGTGTGTATTTGTATCTGTGTGTGTATTTGTATCTGTGTGTGTATTTGTATCTGTGTGAGTGTGCGTGTGTATCTGTGTGTGTATCTGTGTGTATTTGTATCTGTGTGTGTGTATTTGTATCTGTGTGTGTGTATTTGTATCTGTGTGTGTATTTGTATCTGTGTGAGTGTGCGTGTGTATCTGTGTGTGTGTGTGTGTGTGTATTTGTATCTGTGTGTATTTGTGTGTATTTGTATCTGTGTGTATTTGTATCTGTGTGTGTGTGTGTGTATCTGTGTGTGTGTATTTGTATCTCTGTGTGTGTGTGTGTGTGTCTTGAATAATGCAGTAGTGTGTTGGGGAAACATTAGATATTCACTCGTGAGCTGCAGAAGGATTTTTTTCTGAATCACTTTAAGAGACTCAGTTTGCAGTTTTTCTGTTGATGCCCGGGGTCAGTCAGTCCGTCTTAAAGACACACACACACACACACACACACACACACACACACACACACACACACACAGTCAGTGATAACAGAGGCCATCTTTATGAGGACATGCAGGTCAGCAGTGGGCGTGGCTTCAGGGTGAACGTATTCAACCAATCATTTACAAAACAAACAGATGAAAAGTTCAAACAGTGTTTCAAACTGTGTGAATGTTTTGAGAGATCATTTGGCTCCTGAGGACCCTGGTGGGCGTGGTCACAGGGAGCGTGGTCACGGGGAGCGTGGCTGCGAAGGACGGCCCGACCAGTTAGTCGGTTTTGGGGGCAAACACTTTTTCACACAGGACCACGAAGCTCCTCATTCATAAAACCCTTCATTTAAAAACTGCTGTTTGTGTTGACATGTGTTATCTGTGTTTAAGTGTATGGACATGTATCTGTGTTTAAGTATATGGACATGTGTTATCTGTGTTTAAGTGTATGGACATGTATCTGTGTTTAAGTATATGGACATGTGTTATCTGTGTTTAAGTGTATGGACATGTATCTGTGTTTAAGTGTATGAGACATGTATCTGTGTTTAAGTGTATGGACATGTGTTATCTGTGTTTAAGTATATGGACATGTGTTATCTGTGTTTAAGTGTATGAGACATGTATCTGTGTTTAAGTGTATGGACATGTGTTATCTGTGTTTAAGTGTATGGACATGTGTTATCTGTGTTTAAGTGTATGGGACATGTGTGTTATCTGTGTTTAAGTGTATGGACATGTATGTTATCTGTGTTTAAGTGTATGGACATGTATGTTATCTGTGTTTAAGTGTATGGACATGTGTGTTATCTGTGTTTAAGTGTATGGACATGTGTGTTATCTGTGTTTAAGTGTAGGGACATGTGTGTTATCTGTGTTTAAGTGTATGGACATGTGTGTTATCTGTGTTTAAGTGTATGGACATGTGTTATCTGTGTTTAAGTGTATGGACATGTGTAATCTGTGTTTAAGTGTATGGACATGTGTGTTATCGGTGTTTAAGTGTAGGGACATGTGTTATCTGTGTTTAAGTGTATGGACATGTGTTATCTGTGTTTAAGTGTATGGACATGTGTTATCTGTGTTTAAGTGTATGGACATGTATGTTATCTGTGTTTAAGTGTATGGACATGTGTGTTATCGGTGTTTAAGTGTAGGGACATGTGTTATCTGTGTTTAAGTGTATGGACATGTGTTATCTGTGTTTAAGTGTATGGGACATGTGTTATCTGTGTTTAAGTGTATGGACATGTATGTTATCTGTGTTTAAGTGTATGGACATGTGTGTTATCTGTGTTTAAGTGTAGGGACATGTGTTATCTGTGTTTAAGTGTATGGACATGTGTTATCTGTGTTGAAGTGTATGGGACATGTGTTATCTGTGTTTGAGTGTATGGACATGTGTAATCTGTGTTTAAGTGTATGGACATGTGTTATCTGTGTTTAAGTGTATGGACATGTATCTGTGTTTAAGTGTATGGACATGTGTTATCTGTGTTTAAGTGTATGGACATGTGTTATCTGTGTTTAAGTGTATGGACATGTATGTTATCTGTGTTTAAGTGTATGGACATGTATGTTATCTGTGTTTAAGTGTATGGACATGTATGTTATCTGTGTTTAAGTGTATGGACATGTATGTTATCTATGTTTAAGTGTATGGACATGTATGTTATCTGTGTTTAAGTGTATGGACATGTGTTATCTGTGTTTAAGTGTATGGACATGTATGTTATCTGTGTTTAAGTGTATGGACATGTGTTATCTGTGTTTAAGTGTATGGACATGTGTTATCTGTGTTTAAGTGTATGGGACATGTGTAATCTGTGTTTAAGTGTATGGACATGTGTTATCAGTGTTTAAGTGTATGGACATGTGTTATCTGTGTTTAAGTGTATGGACATGTGTAATCTGTGTTTAAGTGTATGGGACATGTGTCTGTGTTTAAGTGTATGGACATGTGTTATCTGTGTTTAAGTGTATGGACATGTGTTATCTGTGTTTAAGTGTATGGACATGTGTTATCTGTGTTTAAGTGTATGGGACATGTGTTATCTGTGTTTAAGTGTATGGACATGTGTTATCTGTGTTTAAGTGTATGGACATGTGTTATCTGTGTTTAAGTGTATGGACATGTGTGTTATCTGTGTTTAAGTGTATGGACATGTGTTATCTGTGTTTAAGTGTATGGACATGTGTTATCTGTGTTTAAGTGTATGGACATGTGTTATCTGTGTTTAAGTGTATGGGACATGTGTTATCTGTGTTTAAGTGTATGGACATGTGTTATCTGTGTTTAAGTGTATGGACATGTGTTATCTGTGTTTAAGTGTATGGACATGTGTTATCTGTGTTTAAGTGTATGGACATGTGTTATCTGTGTTTAAGTGTATGGACATGTGTTATCTGTGTTTAAGTGTATGGGACATGTATGTTATCTGTGTTTAAGTGTATGGACATGTGTTATCTGTGTTTAAGTGTATGGACATGTGTTATCTGTGTTTAAGTGTATGGACATGTGTTATCTGTGTTTAAGTGTATGGGACATGTGTTATCTGTGTTTAAGTGTATGGACATGTGTTATCTGTGTTTAAGTGTATGGACATGTGTTATCTGTGTTTAAGTGTATGGACATGTGTTATCTGTGTTTAAGTGTATGGACATGTGTGTTATCTGTGTTTAAGTGTATGGACATGTGTTATCTGTGTTTAAGTGTATGGGACATGTGTTATCTGTGTTTAAGTGTATGGACATGTGTTATCTGTGTTTAAGTGTATGGACATGTGTTATCTGTGTTTAAGTGTATGGACATGTGTTATCTGTGTTTAAGTGTATGGACATGTGTTATCTGTGTTTAAGTGTATGGACATGTGTTATCTGTGTTTAAGTGTATGGACATGTGTTATCTGTGTTTAAGTGTATGGACATGTGTTATCTGTGTTTAAGTGTATGGGACATGTGTTATCTGTGTTTAAGTGTATGGACATGTGTTATCTGTGTTTAAGTGTATGGACATGTATGTTATCTGTGTTTAAGTGTATGGACATGTGTTATCTGTGTTTAAGTGTATGGACATGTGTTATCTGTGTTTAAGTGTATGGACATGTGTTATCTGTGTTTAAGTGTATGGGACATGTTGTTATCTGTGTTTAAGTGTATGGACATGTGTTATCTGTGTTTAAGTGTATGGACATGTGTTATCTGTGTTTAAGTGTATGGACATGTGTTATCTGTGTTTAAGTGTATGGACATGTGTTATCTGTGTTTAAGTGTAGGGACATGTGTTATCTGTGTTTAAGTGTAGGGACATGTGTTATCTGTGTTTAAGTGTATGGACATGTGTTATCTGTGTTTAAGTGTATGGACATGTGTTATCTGTGTTTAAGTGTATGGACATGTGTTATCTGTGTTTAAGTGTATGGACATGTGTGTTATCTGTGTTTAAGTGTATGGACATGTGTTATCTGTGTTTAAGTGTATGGACATGTGTGTTATCTGTGTTTAAGTGTATGGACATGTGTTATCTGTGTTTAAGTGTATGGACATGTGTTATCTGTGTTTAAGTGTATGGACATGTGTTATCTGTGTTTAAGTGTATGGACATGTGTTATCTGTGTTTAAGTGTATGGACATGTGTTATCTGTGTTTAAGTGTATGGACATGTGTTATCTGTGTTTAAGTGTATGGACATGTGTTATCTGTGTTTAAGTGTATGGACATGTGTTATCTGTGTTTAAGTGTATGGACATGTGTTATCTGTGTTTAAGTGTATGGACATGTGTTATCTGTGTTTAAGTGTATGGACATGTGTTATCTGTGTTTAAGTGTATGGACATGTGTTATCTGTGTTTAAGTGTATGGACATGTGTGTTATCTGTGTTTAAGTGTATGGACATGTGTTATCTGTGTTTAAGTGTATGGACATGTGTTATCTGTGTTTAAGTGTATGACATGTGTTATCTGTGTTTAAGTGTATGGACATGTGT